>NC_059428.1:132455173-132485173 GCF_021028975.2 Sphaerodactylus townsendi | reverse complement strand
ACGGAGGCTCCGGGGCAGAGGGAGAGGAGAGCAGGGCAACTGCTCTGGTCGGCAACTGAGCCCCTCCAGAGGTTTTTAAATACAAGCCAAGCGCCCTCTGCTGCGTGCACTTTGGAGAGGTTGCCTTTGTGCGCCTGGCGGGGGCTAAAAGCGCTCCCTTCTGCCCCCCTCCCTGGAAAGAGACATCAGTGAAGCAGCCCCCCAAGGCAAAATGAACTCCCAGCGGTGGAAGGTTTGCAGCTATGGGATGGTGCTTAGCCTCAGCCTGATCGAGCTGTACTGTTCTGCAATAAATAAATAAATGTGGACAACAAAAAACTTGTCCTGTTCAAAAATTGGCCCCAATTCCTTAATGCACGATTTTGAAAAAATTACTTGTCCCTAGCTGGGCTAGAACAGGCAAGCTTTCACACTCCACCACAAGGCTGCTTTAATGACTTGAGCCACAGAAGGGCTACTAGAAAAAAAAGGGATACATACTAGGCTTTAAGTGAATGCAAGGTTTATTGCTCCCTTGCATTGCTATGTAACTGGCCAGGTGTTACTTCAAACAGACGTCGATCTTAGCTCCATGGAAAAAAAAATGGCTGCGCACGCATCCTGCCCAACCCACTTCTTCCTTATTGGGCAAAAGGCTCCATGTCACTACCAGGCGTGGGAAACTCAAACATGGAGTCACCCCCTGGACTTCCCCACTGCCCCGGGCTCTGTGCGGGGTTTTCAAAAAGGTGTCCTTTCGTCCAGGATCAGAAATGATGTGTGCTGTGTGGGTAGGAGAGCGGCAGAATCGGGATGGCTGCGTTGTTGCCGCTGGTGTAGTGGGGAGTGCTGCAGGACCCAGGGTTACTTGCCGCGAGTAGCCCACATCAAATGGTGAGTGGGGAATCGACCATTGTTGCTTAAAGAAAAAGAATTTGAATAAAGGAGCAGCAGTGGCGTAGGAGGTTAAGAGCTCGTGTATCTAATCTGGAGGAACCAGGTTTGATTCCCAGCTCTGCCGCCTGAGCTGTGGAGGCTTATCGGGGGAATTCAGATTAGCCTGTACACTCCCACACAGCCAGCTGGGTGACCTTGGGCTAGTCACAGCTTCTCGGAGCTCTCTCAGCCCCACCAACTTCACACGGTGTTTGTTGTGAGGGGGGAAGGGCAAGGAGATTGTAAGTCCCTTTGAGTCTCCTGCAGGAGAGAAAGGGGGGATATAAATCCAAACTCTTCTTCTTCTTCTAAATTTTTAGACCATTAGAAACCTATGATAGAATATATAGATAAAAACGGGAAAAAATGATAAAAAGAACTAATAGAGAAAAGCATATCAATTTGTAAGTATTGTTCATAAAGATATAACTCTGTTTATGTTACAAGGGTCTGAGAGGTAAACTTATTTACAACTAATACTCGAGGCAGATGAATTTGGAAGTCCCTATGATAAATGTACCTACCAATATTTGTGATCTCTGTAACCCTATGTTGTTGTCAAAGTGTTTTGAGGCATGAATGAAAATGTGTAAATGCACAAAAAAAGTTGGGGACCTCTGTTTTAGCAAACAGGACCGGAGTGTCTAATGTTTGACCCCTGGATCATTCTGTCTGGGTGTTCAAACCACTTCTGCTTCACTTTCCACATTAACCCACACAACAAGAGCAAAGTTCTCTGTTCTAGTTTGGATTAGGAGCGCATCCGACAACTCGAAGAAGAGCTGGCAATTTTCTCTCCTTTTGCATATGCATATAAGACATTAGCTCGAAAGCAAGGAAAGGCACATTCTCCATGTGTACAGTTCAAGGAGCGAACAGAACAATAACACTCTCTGAGGGAATGATTGTTTCCCAACAAGGAGCTCATGCATTTCAAATTTGCTCAGCACCTGGGCTTGAAATCAGTCCCTGCTCCTGGGGATATAATGCTCTTGTATTGTGGCCTGGCAACGAAGCTGCCAGTTTGCAGTGAGATTCTCAAAATCATTCAGGAAGCAAAAACAGAAATGAATGTGTGTCCGTGTTTGTTTGAATGTGTGTGTATTCCCCCTCCATGGCTGAATGATAAGGGAGGGAAATTGGCTATGACTTCATAGATGGTACATCCGCTCCCTTGACAGAGCCTGACTCTGGAGTTTATTACTTTTAATTTGTTATTTTTTTCCTAGCGGGAGGAGGGGAGAGGAAGGCACTGTGGTTTGTCCGGGGTGCGGCACTCGATCGCAATATGATAGAAAACGGCTCATGTCTTGTCTCTCCAATAGGCATATTAATAACATTCACAGGATGGACTCCAGTTTGAAGAGATTTTGAAAGAAGATTGATGAGGGATTCCTTTAAAATAAAATATGCCAACAAAATTTGTCAGACTGAATGCAATGCAGACATCAGAATCTTTCCCTTGCCTTGAGTATTTTATCAAGGGTGAGTGCCTCAGAGTGTCTGTTTTCAGGCTTATTACACTACAACTTATTGTGAAGGGTTAAGTTTCACATCTGCTCCACAGAAGGGTGCATAAGTTGTTGTGTCTGGACACCATACATATTCCCATGTGGGATATGGGAGAATCCTTGGGTTGCCAGCTCCTAGACTGAAAATATCTGGAGATTTGGGGGTGGAGCCAAGAAAGAGTGGAGCTTGGGATGGGGAAAAAGCTCAGCAGAAATGTGGTGCCATTGGTCCATCTTCCAAAGCTGCTGTGTTTCTCCAGAGAAAAGGATCTCTTTAGTTTGGCAATTAGTTGTAATTCCAAGAGAACTTCAGGCTTGGTTGGTACTCCTGGAGAACCCCCCTTGTGCTCATAACAGAAATGAGAAAGATGTCACGTACATTACACATACTTCCTCATTGACTCATTCCTGGAACATGCAAACATTTATCCCAGATTGTCACATGAAAATGGGGGGAAAGGCCACACCTGATACTTTAGGGGGGGTCTGACCAATAAAACTATCTGATAATTTTGTCTCAAAGACCTGGAAATTCCATAGAATTAGATAAGCTACCAGGTTTTCTCTAGGTTATGGCCATAGAACCCACCTTTATTCTACCCAATTAATTCTACCCAATTAATTCATTTTCTAACCTGCCAATATCTGCTTTGTGTCTGCCTCACCTAGTTTCATCTGCTGTTTCCACCCCAAAACTGGATTCCCGAAATCAGTCAGCTATCCCATGCAGGAAACAGACTCAATATCTTGCCATTTCAAGCATGTGCAACACAAGATTTCTTATTGATACATGCTCAAAACCTTCGGGCTTCCAACCCATTTCTCTTTCAAGAATATTTTCTCTTCCTGTGTAACCCATATTCTTTCGTCCCAATTCAATCAAAGGAGGTGAAGGTATACACCTAAGAAATCCAACCATGCAAGGGATTGGGCCCATTTCTTGTTTAAGCATGATGATTTTGAGCTTCAAGAGACAATTGTGTTCACCAATTGGGAAAAAAATGGGATATTCATATTAATGAGATATTAATAATTAATAAATTGATTAATTCTTTTCTAATTAATGATTAACATCATAGTTTCATGGATCAATAGGATGGCTGTTGTGGGTTTTCCAGGCTGTGTGGCTGTGGTCTAGTAGTTTTAGCACCTAATGTTTTGCCCACATCTATGGTTTAATAAGATTAATAGGATATTTCAATAAATGACATCCTGTATAAGATGATTCATTACATTGTATAGAATATATATAATGTTGTCAGTTCAGAACTATATTTTGCTGATTTTTACTCATGTCTGGTTTCTCCTAATTATCCCTAGAAATATTTGGATCATCTGTCCCAAGAGCCTTCCTTTACATATTGTTTATCAGGTTAGTCTACTTAAGCATCTGCAAGTTTCTCTATATATAGATCACAAACAATGGGACTGGGAAGAGGAAAAAGGATGGATTTTGAATTGCTCCAACCTGGAAAATAATCTGGTATTTCCATTCTGATTCCAAGATGCATCATTCCTTTGTTCTGATGAAAGGTCAGCCATAGGGCATCCCACAGTCTCCAGGAAAAGAAGGAGGCTATGGAGATGGGGCTATGGAGAACAATGGGGGACATTTCCTCTGAGTGTTTAAAAGAAGCCATTTTTAATTTTTTAAAAATATGGTCAGCCTTCTGACGTCTCTGAGAGTGCAGTCTGAAGCAGAGTGACTCTCATCCTTGTCCACTGAAGTAAATGACCTTACAATGTCTAGTTTTGTAGTTAGACCCACGACAGACAGACAGATATGCATACGTAACATGAATTAAGGGGTCTGGCAAAAGGAGCTTTGACTCTTGAAAGTTCATACCATGAATGTGTTGTTGGTCTCTAAGGTGCTGCTGGATTTGAATCTAGATATACCTATTTATTTATTTATTTATTTATTTTATTAGATTTTTATACCGCCCCATCCCCGGAGGGCTCTGGGCGGTGTACAACATTTAAAAATAGTATAATTAATAACATTTAAAAGCAGCGATCCAAGTTTAGATATAAATTAAATTAAATTAAAATCCAAGATGTAAGGTGGCGTCCAGTATTTCAACAGTATAAAATCCCTCCCTCCCCTACCATGAAGGGAGGCATGGCGAAGTCACAGTGACGAGTCGTGGCACTGGTGTTAAGGGCCACACAGACGGGGCACTATTAGCTGCCAGCTGGGTCCTCCAAAGGCCCGGCGTTCATGAACAGCTCAGCCTTTACAGGCCCCGCTGAACTCTTTAAGAACCCGCGAGGGTCTGACAGTTGGAGGGAGAGCGTTCCACCAGGCCGGGGCCAGGGCTGTAAAAGTCCTGGCCCGCTGCGGAGGCTAGCCAAGATCGCTGAGGGGCCAGGGATCACTCAATAAGTTGGCCTCCACCGACCGGAGAGGCTTCTACTTAGGGACATATGGGGTGATACAGCGGTCTCGAAGATAATGATGGTCCCAGGTCAGACGGGCCTTAAAGGTCAACACCAACACCTTTGAAGATGATCCGGAACTCTACTGGAAGCTACCGCAGCTGCCGCGAGCACAGGCTGGATGTGTTCCCTGGCTGGTGCTGCCCAGCAAGCAGACGTGCTGCTGCATGGTGAACCAGTTTTAAACGCCGGATCAGACGCGAAGGGAAGGCCCGCGTAGAGCGAAGTTACAATAGTCAAGTCTGGAAATGACCAGCATGGATCACCGAGGCCAGGGTCCGCTTCTGGAGAGGAATAGCCGCCGGGCCTGGCGGAGGCGGGAAGAAGGCAGCCCTCGCTGTATAGGGCTACCTGGGTCTCCACTGTGAGAGACAAATCCAGGTGGGACCCCCCAGGCTGCGGATCGAGGGGGTCGGTGTCAATGTGATTCTCCTGGCCACATCGGGCGTTGGAAAGTCCCTCCCCCTCCCCTCAATGCACCAAGCCAGAGGATTCCTCCGCCTTCGAGGGGTCCAGTTTTAACCTGCTCTGTCGCAACCAACCAGCAACCGCCTTCAAACAATGCTGGAGAGCTGGGCGGCGGCTGCTCCTCCATCCAACAACAGAATGAGCTGTGCGTCATCAGCCGCATCGATGGCAAATCAGCCCGCCAAAACTCCTCGCATCAGCTGAGCAAGAGGTCGTGATATAGATGTTAAATAACAGCGGGGACAATAATGGCCTCTGGGCAACACCGCATTGAAGCCGGTACTTCCGGGAGGCCTGGTCCTCAAGACTCACTCTGCTGAGTCCGGCCCCTGAGGAAACGAGGTTATCCACTGAAGGACAGTACCGATCTCCGGAGGCGGCCAGGCGGTAATAAAGGTCGCATTCGATCACATCAAACGCCGCAGTGAGATTCAATAACACCAGGCAGCGCCGATCCGCCCTGGCTTTCCGCTGGATACCGGAGTGTGTCCGTGACGGCGATTTGAGAACAGTCTCCGCCCCTACGCCCAGCACGGAAGCCCGGACTGGAAGGGGTCGAAAGTCCCATAAGGCCATCCAGAAAACCTTGAAGCTGCTCCAACACCACTCTCAAATTACCTTCCCCAGAAACGAAAGATTCGAGACGGGGCAAGGTAATCAGCCAGATCTTCCCGATCTAACGGTGGTCTTTTTAAGAGTGGGTGGACCATCAGTCTCCTTCCAACCCATCCGGGAAGGTTCCTTGCCTGGCGATGGAACCATTGATGATACTCAACAGATGGGGTCGTGAAGCTCCGGCCCGCAGGTTTTCGGGCTGCCAAGACGGGAATCGATCCAGAGGACAGGTAGTAGGTCTAACAGCAGCTAAGGCTCTGTCTATTGTTGGCTTCAGAGAGCAGGGAAAAACTGGGTCAAACAAGAACTCCCCGAAGATCTAAGGAGTCTCCAGTTCGCTAATTGTAGCTAACGTGGATGGAAGGTCATGGCGGAGCGACGCGATCTTATCCGCGAAAAAGCTCATAAATGCCTCACAGCTAATATCCAATTGGGGGTTTGAAGATCTCTCCGATAGGGAGGTCAGTGATCGAATTATACGGAATAATTGAGCCGGGCGAGAGCTAGCGGACGCGAGGGAGGAGGAGAAGAAAGTCCTCTTCGCCTCCTTTATCGCCATCTCATACGCTGCACCATCGTATCTTCGAGACCGCATCACCCCATATGTCCCTAGGCGGCCTGCAACGTCCTATAGGATGTTCGCGCAGCTTCGTCGCGAGATTTCCTCCACACTCGCTCTAGACGTCTAAGCCCCCGCTTCATGCGGCGCAGCTCCTCTGTATACCATGGAGCGTGCCGAGAGCGGGGACGTAGAGGACGCCGGGGAGCAACAACATCGATGGCATCGGAGAGTCGGGAGTTCCAGTCCTCCACCTGCTCATCGAGTGTGCCGGCGGGTTCGGGGTCCCGCAGAGCATTCAGGAAACCAAGTGGATCCATAAGTCTCCGTGGGCGGGCATACCTATGGCCCCCAACAATGGGGAGGCCAGCAGACAGAAACTGCTTCCTTCCAAAACTGCGACAGGAAAGCAAATGACAACACAAACGACATTAACCAGTCTACCTCACCAAAACACAAAGGGGGAGGGTAGAAGAAGAAGAAGAGTTTGGATTTATATCCCCCCTTTCTCTCCTGCAGGAGATTCAAAGGGGCTTGCAATCTCCTTGCCCTTCTCCCCTCACAACAAACACCTTGTGAGGTAGGTGGGGCTGAGAGAGCTCCGAGAAGCTGTGACTAACCCAAGGTCACCCAACTGGCGTGTGTGGCAGTGTACAGGCTACTCTGAATTCCCCAGATAAGCCACCACAGCTCAGGCGGCAGAGCTGGGAATCAAACCCAGTTCCTCCAGATTAGATACACGAGCTCTTAACCTCCTACACCACTGCTGCTGTTTAGTATAATATATATACTAAACACTCCCTTCTCAACGGCAAGCCATTGTCTACTGGATGGGACCACACAGGGCCAAGATCGCATGTGGACCCTTTCTGAACACACCATTGACTCTACAGTTGCATCCCTGGCCTATTTGTCAAAAGTCTGACGAGGGAGGCTCTGCAACCACTGGCCGCACCTCCTTTCCTGAGGGCACCATGCAGTGGCTACCAAAGCTTCCTCTCTCCTACCCCACCCTGCCTCCTGAACTGGAAATGGTGGCACAGGTAAAGCCTGGCTGCATTTGTGAACAGTAGTAGCAGTAGCAATTTTTTGTAATTGATTGAAACCCTATATAACCCACTTTTCAAGGCATCTAATTTCACAACCACAGCTGACTTATGGTGACCCCATATGGTTTTCAAGGCAAAAACTGTTTGGAGGTTACAAACACCAGAATCAAAGGCCAAGGGCATGCTAGGTTCATGGACAATGGACTCCACCCAGACAAAGGATTTGCATTCGCTAAAACTGCTGCTGCTGCAGGGAATGCATATGCGAATCACTCCCTGAACTGAAAAACCCCACCTGCAATACAATGCAGTCAACCACACCTTTGCATAGCAAGTTCTACACAAACATTGGTTCCCCACCCTGGGACATGGACAATGTATACATGGACAATATATATATTAAACACTCCCTTCTCAGTGGAGACAGACTTGTCTCTGTGATACACCTCTGAAGATGCCAGCCACAGATGCAGGCGACACATTGGGAACAAGATCTACCAGACCACGGCTCACAGCCTGGAAAGCCCACCAGAACCTGTTTGGAGGTTGTTTGCCGTTGCCTTTCTCCATATCATGACCTTGGTATCCCTAGTAAGTTGCTCATCCACATATTCACTTGGGCCAGCCCTGCTTAGCCTCTGCGATCTGACGGGATCAGGCTAGCCTGGAGCTAGCCTGGAGCAAGCTGCAACTTAAAAAAAATAAGCATCAGTGGACAAAAATTATAAGTGACAAAGTGCAAAACTCTTGTTTTTTGTGTTAGGAGAAGATCGTTGGACTGTTATTGAAACTATGTAGAAACAGGATTTCCCTGGAAAAAAAAGCATGTCAAATATTAGAATTTCTTCTGACCAGAACCAAAGAATTAAATGCTTAGAAAGAATTCCTGTAAAGCCAAAAGAAATATTTTTAGCCTCCCTATGACAGTGATGGTGAACCTTTTCGAGACCGAGTGCCCAAATTGCAAACCAAAACCCATTAATTTATCGCAAAGTGCCGACACGGCAATTTAACCTGAATATTGAGGTTTTAGTTTAGAAAAAATGGTTGGCTCCAAGGCGGGTTTTACTCAGGAGTAAGCTTGGTGGTAGTTGGTGGCTTTGCTTTGAAGCAGCCGTGCAACTCTTCCAACGGGTGAATCACGACCCTAGGAGGGTTTACTCAAAAGCAAGCCCCATTGCCAGCAACCGAGCTTACTCCCAGGCAAAGGATCGCGCTTTAGTTCTTTGCATGAAAATCAGTGGGGTTTAACAGCGTTTAACCGGGTTACCTACACTGCTTCCCCAAAACTAGGTCTAAGGTTTAATGCTAATAATCAAGCCCAGTGACCCAGGCCAGCCAAGATGTGGGGGGGGGGGGGAGAAGCATTCTGCGAATGCCCACAGAGAGGGCTCTGAGTGCCACCTCTGGCACCCATGCCATAGGTTCGCCACCACTGCCCTATGATTTTGCCTGTAAATCTCAATAAAGGCAGGGAGGGGTCAACATGCGAAGCCACCTTTCTCTGAGTATTAGGCATACAAAGAAAACCTCCATAAATGAGAATGGATCAGCCTTCCAGGGGATAGAGTTCATCCAATAGAAGGCCATGTATTTTAGGCATGTCATATTTTCAACTTTGTGTGGCTAGAGCAGGGGTAGGGAACCTGCGGCTCTCCAGATGTTCAGGAACTACAATTCCCATCAGCCCCTACCAGCATGGCCAATTGGCCATGCTGACAGAGGCTGATGGGAATTGTAGTTCCTGAACATCTGGAGAGCCGCAGGTTCCCTACCCCTGGGCTAGAGTATGTGTGGAGGTGGAAACAAATTGGCGATTCCTGCAAGCATTATGTTTTGCTTTCTTTCCTGGAAAAGTCGTCAGAAGGCATGACCTCGTACAAGGCAAACCGACCACTTGCAAGTGGAAACTTCCTAAATGTAATAAGCAATTATCCATCCAGGCACTTTGCATTTCTTCCAGCCTATGTTCTGTGGCTACCACTCCATTCATCACCATGCGCACAAACAATAAAGGCAATACTTGGCCTCAAGAAAATTACTGAAATTATTCTATAGAGATACTTATTATTCTCTTATCTTTAATTGCCAGTTGATGGTTCTCCAGCTAAATGAAAAAGCTGATGGTGTTACTTTGCGTTCTTGCCACTCTCTGCTTGTTCCTATTATAGTCTAGATATGAAAGGTCAGGTGGGTTTGCATATGCCTGATTCCTGATGCCGCTGAATTATATAACTGCACATTTTCTCTTAGTGATCTCTCCTGTTTAAGAATGGGGGAAATGTCTGTTGTAACATGTTTCCTAACCTATAATTCAGTAGAAATTATGCTCTTTGATGCAAAGTTTCAGATAGTGGTGTTTGCTGAAGGGGAACAATTTTGGGGGGGGGGGGGTTTAAGAATTTTTATTGTGATTTCTTATTTTTGAGTAGGACATTACTGCTTTGGGATTCAGGTCCATGAAGTTTCAGAAGTTGTTATTTTCATTGGGGAATGTCTCTGACAATCAGTGGCATCCATTGATAATGACGATGCCACCAAATTTACCCAGAACACAGCCCTCCCCATAATGTAAAGATCAACACATTTCAAGCAGACTGAATAAAGGGATTTGATGAACCAGCCCACAAAGTTGTATACTCTCTAAGAGCTGCATTTTTCTCTGCCAATTCCTAAAACTGTGGCAGGCTATTCAGAGAGTTCTGGCTGACCACAGCTCTGTGCTCTTCCCTTGCAAGAATCATCATTGAAGGGAGAAATGTCAATGCTCAGGAAATCAGCACAATTAAAGAAACATGCCATAGTCAGCAAACAGCACCCCACCCCCGCCTCCCGAAATAAAGGACTGTTTAAAGATGGGGTTTTCATAGTGCCTGAGAGTCTTGGATTTGCATTATCGTTCTAGGAAATCATGGAAATGGCCAGAACCCACAATTTCCACATATGTCTTTGATTCAGAGATTTCATTGCGCACACCCCAAGTTTTGAGTTTACTCTTTCACCTTTTGTGTCAGAAGCAGATTTTTTTAAAAAAGTTAGATCTTTGGCAGAATCTCCGACTTCTTCCAATTAACCTTTCTAAAGGAGAAAGGATATATTTATCAATGAAAATTCTTCTGACAAAACCAAAATATCACAACTATTATCAAATCTGTTAAAGCAGCCATTGCGGTGGACTGGTTAGAATGTCGGACTACGATCATGGAAATCCAGGTATGAATTCCTACTATGACATGGAAAGTTACTGGCTGATCTTGGGCTCGTTACATACTCTTAGCCTAACCTACCTTGCCGGATCGTTGTTGAGAGTCTAAAGTTAGGAGGAGGAGAACAATGTAAGTCACTTTGTGTCCCCACTGGAAAACACAGTTATCTATAACTACTCAAATGAATGTATCAATAAAGGAAAATAACTTGCTTACACAAATTGAGGTGGTATTAAGCTGGTTGTGTCTGTGATACACAACGGTGATTCATATCCATGCCTAAGAATCCTAATTATGTTTGTGAAATTGAGTGAAATTGATTGTTAGATAAAAACAGATCTCAGGTTTGAAAGGTTTCAGTTAAACCAGAGTTATTGGAAATATATAAAAATTTAAGTTAGTAATGTTTTAGACAGGCTGTTTGGTGTAACTGCTTTCTGGAGGAGTACTGTGTCTTTGTTAAGAGGAAAAGCCATTCATAATTTACATTTTTTCTGCTAGAGAGACATACATTTTTTAGATTATTTTATCTGTTTAGCAACATTTATAGTCAAAAAGACTATAGAAGTTTTAGACGAAAAATCATATTCAAGGAACGGCTCATTGCCAGGGTATAAAATATTCAGTTTGAAAGAATGCATTGAAACCATCTGTCTTAAAAAATAGAAGACAAGGTCCTGATTGGCCAAAATCTTCCTCAGAACCACTTGAACTGAATTCCAATGAACGAACTGTGAAATTATTTGTTTTGTGATCTCTGACTGGCTACCATAATTTATGTCACCTGCATGGGGAATCTTACTCTCAATTGATTTTGTTGTCCTCAAATAAACAAATCTGACAGGCTAAATAGAATCATCCACCGTGTGGTTCTTGATTGGTTGGGGACAGCTGAGAAGGAAGAACATGGGGTGGGGTGGGGGTAGCTGTCAAAACAGCCAAGGCACTGTAGCAAGAAGGTAGAAACAACAAAGATAGAATAAAGGGGATTTCAAGGGCATTTGAGCAAAAACTTGAACTTGAAGAGCACTCAGTGTCAAAGGTCCCTGACAGAGGTGGAGCGAGGGGAAACTACGCCTGGGGCACATGCGCCCCCTGATCCCCTGCCACGTGCGACCTGCCACCACCCCGGAACATCCCCGCCACACCCCCTCCATAGCCTGCACACGTCTCTGCCATGGCTCCGACCGGGGTGTTGCACCCCACTTCGTAGGCCCTACGCCACTGGTCCCTGACATTTTTGAGCTTGCAGGCACTTTTGGAATTCAGAAAGGGCATAAGCTACCCCAAAATGGCTGCCACAGGAGGCAGAGCCAAACACCATATATTCCCCCTCACCTTGCAAAAGGATTGCAAAAAAAGGAGAATAAAAAGAAATGAAGGAAAGGCCAAGGAGGGATAAAATGATGGGGGAATAAAAAGAAGAAAGGGGGAATGGAACCTCACACCAGTGCAGGAAATCCTGGGTGCTATGGAAAAACACTTTGTTTGAATGAGAACATAAGAGCATAAGAACTAGCCTGCTGGATCAGACCAGAGTCCATCTAGTCCAGCACTTTGTTACTCACAGTGGCCCACCAGGTGCCTTTGGGATCTTACATTCAGGATGTGAAAGCAATGGCCTGCTGCTGCTGCTGCTGCTCCTGAGCACCTGGTCTGCTGAGGCATTTGCAGTCTGAGATCAAGGAGGATCAAGATTGGTAGCCATAGATCGAATTCTCCTCCATAAATCTGTCCAAGCCCCTTTCCCCCCCCCCCCCACCCCAGCCACCCCCCCCCACCCCCCCTTCCCCCCCCTTCCCCCCCCCCCCCCCCCCCCGCCCCCCTCCCCCCCCCCCCCGGCCCCCCCCCCCCACAACCAATCCCCCCCCCCCAAAACCCACCGCCCCCCCCCCCCCCGCGCCCCCCCCCCCACCACCCCCCCCCCCCCCCCCCCCCCCCCCCCACCCCCCCCCCCCCCCACCCCCCCCCCCCCCCACCCCCCCCCCCCCCCACCCCCCCCCCCCCCCACCCCCCCCCCCCCCCACCCCCCCCCCCCCCCACCCCCCCCCCCCCCCACCCCCCCCCCCCCCCACCCCCCCCCCCCCCCACCCCCCCCCCCCCCCACCCCCCCCCCCCCCCACCCCCCCCCCCCCCCACCCCCCCCCCCCCCCACCCCCCCCCCCCCCCACCCCCCCCCCCCCCCACCCCCCCCCCCCCCCACCCCCCCCCCCCCCCACCCCCCCCCCCCCCCACCCCCCCCCCCCCCCACCCCCCCCCCCCCCCACCCCCCCCCCCCCCCACCCCCCCCCCCCCCCACCCCCCCCCCCCCCCACCCCCCCCCCCCCCCACCCCCCCCCCCCCCCACCCCCCCCCCCCCCCACCCCCCCCCCCCCCCACCCCCCCCCCCCCCCACCCCCCCCCCCCCCCACCCCCCCCCCCCCCCACCCCCCCCCCCCCCCACCCCCCCCCCCCCCCACCCCCCCCCCCCCCCACCCCCCCCCCCCCCCACCCCCCCCCCCCCCCACCCCCCCCCCCCCCCACCCCCCCCCCCCCCCACCCCCCCCCCCCCCCACCCCCCCCCCCCCCCACCCCCCCCCCCCCCCACCCCCCCCCCCCCCCACCCCCCCCCCCCCCCACCCCCCCCCCCCCCCACCCCCCCCCCCCCCCACCCCCCCCCCCCCCCACCCCCCCCCCCCCCCACCCCCCCCCCCCCCCACCCCCCCCCCCCCCCACCCCCCCCCCCCCCCACCCCCCCCCCCCCCCACCCCCCCCCCCCCCCACCCCCCCCCCCCCCCACCCCCCCCCCCCCCCACCCCCCCCCCCCCCCACCCCCCCCCCCCCCCACCCCCCCCCCCCCCCACCCCCCCCCCCCCCCACCCCCCCCCCCCCCCACCCCCCCCCCCCCCCACCCCCCCCCCCCCCCACCCCCCCCCCCCCCCACCCCCCCCCCCCCCCACCCCCCCCCCCCCCCACCCCCCCCCCCCCCCACCCCCCCCCCCCCCCACCCCCCCCCCCCCCCACCCCCCCCCCCCCCCACCCCCCCCCCCCCCCACCCCCCCCCCCCCCCACCCCCCCCCCCCCCCACCCCCCCCCCCCCCCACCCCCCCCCCCCCCCACCCCCCCCCCCCCCCACCCCCCCCCCCCCCCACCCCCCCCCCCCCCCACCCCCCCCCCCCCCCACCCCCCCCCCCCCCCACCCCCCCCCCCCCCCACCCCCCCCCCCCCCCACCCCCCCCCCCCCCCACCCCCCCCCCCCCCCACCCCCCCCCCCCCCCACCCCCCCCCCCCCCCACCCCCCCCCCCCCCCACCCCCCCCCCCCCCCACCCCCCCCCCCCCCCACCCCCCCCCCCCCCCACCCCCCCCCCCCCCCACCCCCCCCCCCCCCCACCCCCCCCCCCCCCCACCCCCCCCCCCCCCCACCCCCCCCCCCCCCCACCCCCCCCCCCCCCCACCCCCCCCCCCCCCCACCCCCCCCCCCCCCCACCCCCCCCCCCCCCCACCCCCCCCCCCCCCCACCCCCCCCCCCCCCCACCCCCCCCCCCCCCCACCCCCCCCCCCCCCCACCCCCCCCCCCCCCCACCCCCCCCCCCCCCCACCCCCCCCCCCCCCCACCCCCCCCCCCCCCCACCCCCCCCCCCCCCCACCCCCCCCCCCCCCCACCCCCCCCCCCCCCCACCCCCCCCCCCCCCCACCCCCCCCCCCCCCCACCCCCCCCCCCCCCCACCCCCCCCCCCCCCCACCCCCCCCCCCCCCCACCCCCCCCCCCCCCCACCCCCCCCCCCCCCCACCCCCCCCCCCCCCCACCCCCCCCCCCCCCCACCCCCCCCCCCCCCCACCCCCCCCCCCCCCCACCCCCCCCCCCCCCCACCCCCCCCCCCCCCCACCCCCCCCCCCCCCCACCCCCCCCCCCCCCCACCCCCCCCCCCCCCCACCCCCCCCCCCCCCCACCCCCCCCCCCCCCCACCCCCCCCCCCCCCCACCCCCCCCCCCCCCCACCCCCCCCCCCCCCCACCCCCCCCCCCCCCCACCCCCCCCCCCCCCCACCCCCCCCCCCCCCCACCCCCCCCCCCCCCCACCCCCCCCCCCCCCCACCCCCCCCCCCCCCCACCCCCCCCCCCCCCCACCCCCCCCCCCCCCCACCCCCCCCCCCCCCCACCCCCCCCCCCCCCCACCCCCCCCCCCCCCCACCCCCCCCCCCCCCCACCCCCCCCCCCCCCCACCCCCCCCCCCCCCCACCCCCCCCCCCCCCCACCCCCCCCCCCCCCCACCCCCCCCCCCCCCCACCCCCCCCCCCCCCCACCCCCCCCCCCCCCCACCCCCCCCCCCCCCCACCCCCCCCCCCCCCCACCCCCCCCCCCCCCCACCCCCCCCCCCCCCCACCCCCCCCCCCCCCCACCCCCCCCCCCCCCCACCCCCCCCCCCCCCCACCCCCCCCCCCCCCCACCCCCCCCCCCCCCCACCCCCCCCCCCCCCCACCCCCCCCCCCCCCCACCCCCCCCCCCCCCCACCCCCCCCCCCCCCCACCCCCCCCCCCCCCCACCCCCCCCCCCCCCCACCCCCCCCCCCCCCCACCCCCCCCCCCCCCCACCCCCCCCCCCCCCCACCCCCCCCCCCCCCCACCCCCCCCCCCCCCCACCCCCCCCCCCCCCCACCCCCCCCCCCCCCCACCCCCCCCCCCCCCCACCCCCCCCCCCCCCCACCCCCCCCCCCCCCCACCCCCCCCCCCCCCCACCCCCCCCCCCCCCCACCCCCCCCCCCCCCCACCCCCCCCCCCCCCCACCCCCCCCCCCCCCCACCCCCCCCCCCCCCCACCCCCCCCCCCCCCCACCCCCCCCCCCCCCCACCCCCCCCCCCCCCCACCCCCCCCCCCCCCCACCCCCCCCCCCCCCCACCCCCCCCCCCCCCCACCCCCCCCCCCCCCCACCCCCCCCCCCCCCCACCCCCCCCCCCCCCCACCCCCCCCCCCCCCCACCCCCCCCCCCCCCCACCCCCCCCCCCCCCCACCCCCCCCCCCCCCCACCCCCCCCCCCCCCCACCCCCCCCCCCCCCCACCCCCCCCCCCCCCCACCCCCCCCCCCCCCCACCCCCCCCCCCCCCCACCCCCCCCCCCCCCCACCCCCCCCCCCCCCCACCCCCCCCCCCCCCCACCCCCCCCCCCCCCCACCCCCCCCCCCCCCCACCCCCCCCCCCCCCCACCCCCCCCCCCCCCCACCCCCCCCCCCCCCCACCCCCCCCCCCCCCCACCCCCCCCCCCCCCCACCCCCCCCCCCCCCCACCCCCCCCCCCCCCCACCCCCCCCCCCCCCCACCCCCCCCCCCCCCCACCCCCCCCCCCCCCCACCCCCCCCCCCCCCCACCCCCCCCCCCCCCCACCCCCCCCCCCCCCCACCCCCCCCCCCCCCCACCCCCCCCCCCCCCCACCCCCCCCCCCCCCCACCCCCCCCCCCCCCCACCCCCCCCCCCCCCCACCCCCCCCCCCCCCCACCCCCCCCCCCCCCCACCCCCCCCCCCCCCCACCCCCCCCCCCCCCCACCCCCCCCCCCCCCCACCCCCCCCCCCCCCCACCCCCCCCCCCCCCCACCCCCCCCCCCCCCCACCCCCCCCCCCCCCCACCCCCCCCCCCCCCCACCCCCCCCCCCCCCCACCCCCCCCCCCCCCCACCCCCCCCCCCCCCCACCCCCCCCCCCCCCCACCCCCCCCCCCCCCCACCCCCCCCCCCCCCCACCCCCCCCCCCCCCCACCCCCCCCCCCCCCCACCCCCCCCCCCCCCCACCCCCCCCCCCCCCCACCCCCCCCCCCCCCCACCCCCCCCCCCCCCCACCCCCCCCCCCCCCCACCCCCCCCCCCCCCCACCCCCCCCCCCCCCCACCCCCCCCCCCCCCCACCCCCCCCCCCCCCCACCCCCCCCCCCCCCCACCCCCCCCCCCCCCCACCCCCCCCCCCCCCCACCCCCCCCCCCCCCCACCCCCCCCCCCCCCCACCCCCCCCCCCCCCCACCCCCCCCCCCCCCCACCCCCCCCCCCCCCCACCCCCCCCCCCCCCCACCCCCCCCCCCCCCCACCCCCCCCCCCCCCCACCCCCCCCCCCCCCCACCCCCCCCCCCCCCCACCCCCCCCCCCCCCCACCCCCCCCCCCCCCCACCCCCCCCCCCCCCCACCCCCCCCCCCCCCCACCCCCCCCCCCCCCCACCCCCCCCCCCCCCCACCCCCCCCCCCCCCCACCCCCCCCCCCCCCCACCCCCCCCCCCCCCCACCCCCCCCCCCCCCCACCCCCCCCCCCCCCCACCCCCCCCCCCCCCCACCCCCCCCCCCCCCCACCCCCCCCCCCCCCCACCCCCCCCCCCCCCCACCCCCCCCCCCCCCCACCCCCCCCCCCCCCCACCCCCCCCCCCCCCCACCCCCCCCCCCCCCCACCCCCCCCCCCCCCCACCCCCCCCCCCCCCCACCCCCCCCCCCCCCCACCCCCCCCCCCCCCCACCCCCCCCCCCCCCCACCCCCCCCCCCCCCCACCCCCCCCCCCCCCCACCCCCCCCCCCCCCCCCCCCCCCCCCCCCCCCCCCCCCCCGCCCCCCCGCCCCCCCCCCCCCCCAAAAACACCCCCCCCCCCCCCCACCCAACCCCCCCCCCCGCAAACACCCTCCCCCCCCCCCACCCCCCCCCCCCCCCACCCCCCCCCCCCCCCGCCCCCACCCCCCCCCCCCCCTCCCCCCCCACCCCCCCCCCCTCCCACCCCCCCCCCCCCAACCCCCCCCGGCCCTACCCACCCGCCCCCCCCCCCCCCTACCCCCCCCCCCGCACCCCCCCCTAAAAGGGGCTTGGACAGATTTATGGAGGAGAATTCGATCTATGGCTACTAATCTTGATCCTCCTTGATCTCAGACTGCAAATGCCTCAGCAGACCAGGTGCTCAGGAGCAGCAGCAGCAGCAGCAGGCCATTGCTTTCACCTCCTGCATGTGAGCTCCCAAAGGCACCTGGTGGGCCACTGCGAGTAGCAGAATGCTGGACTAGATGGACTCTGGTCTGATCCAGCAGGCTAGTTCTTATGTTCTTATGTTCTTAAAGTAGAAGAAAAAAGAAAATGGCTGCAAGGGTGAAGAAGGAGGAAGTTAGTGAGAGGAGCCTTAGACATGGAGAGCAAACAATAGAACAGTTTAAAGATACAGAGAGCCCCCCATTGTCCAGGCATGCATAAATTGCTTATTCCAACAATAATACCATAAAGTCCACCCTCCAAGGTAGCCACTTTTTCCCGGGGAACTCATCTCTGATATATGGAGTTTAATTGTAATTCTGGTAGACCTCCAGGCTGCACTTGGAAGTTGGCAACTCCAGGTTGCTGTGGAGACACCGAGTATTTCCATGACAGATGGACCCATGTCTCCAGAATTTGTTTTTAATAACTAATAGAGACCCAAACCTTTGTCAACAAAGATCTTATAATTCTTGACTGAATATTAACCAGGCTGAAATGAATGTGAGGATAGAATGAAGTCAACAGATACTTTCATCTCATTCTTTTTTTTTTAACATTCAGATCTTCTGAGGTTTGAGTACATGAGAAATATATTTGGCCAGAATACAAATAAAACACATTGAGGACTCCCAAGATTCTCTTGGCTGTAGAGAGTGTACAATGGAGTAATACATTACTGATTAATGAAGTCGGATTCCTTAAAGGTCCCCTCCAAGGAATTTCTTGTATATAATATTTATATACAATTTTGCAAAAAAAAAAAAAGTTGCGAGTTTCTGACTGGCAAATGTAGGAAGGTTCTGAAGGATAAGGAAGTGGGAAATACCCATGAATTGTTCCAAATTCTCACAAAGATAATTGTTTATTATCAATTTGCTTTCAGTAAAACTTAAGGTAATGTATCTCCTATCATACATCTACAGTCCTGGATACAAAAAACTTAAATAATAGCAAGGGTGGCTTCAAACCATTCCTATTATTCTTGAAAGATGGCCTTTCATAACCCACAGTCTGCTCATCCTTATGGAACAATGGAACATGTACTTGGTAGTTTGCTTCGAAATGACAGTGATGATTAACTGAGTAGCTTGATAAATTTGCTTTGAGGCCCTTCTCCTAGCTAGCTCTTATGAGTGACACCCACATATCTTTTAAACAATAGCAACATGCATGAGCTAAACCTAATCCTAAATGCATGGAAGTAATCTGATAACCAACCCACACAGAAGAATAGATGACAAATGGTTACCTTTGAAAATCTTGGATCTGGCCATTTTTCTAGCACTTGCCTATCTCTCAGGAGAAAAACCTGCATACTGTTACTCTCTCTTGAGTAGAGTTACCAGCTCTGTGTTTTGAAATTTCTGGAGATTTGGGGGTGGGGCTTGGGGAGGGATGGGTTTGGGATAGGTGGGTTCTCAGTGGGGTTGAATGCCACAGAGTCCAGCCTCCAGAACAGCTATTTCCTCCCAGGGAATTAGTCTTTGTAGTCTGGAGATCCATAATAATTCCAGGAGATCTCCAGATCCTTTCTGGAGGTTAGGAACCCTAATTTTGGGGTGAGATCAAAGCAGGAAATGGAAATAAACACTTTAGCCATGACTTTTTACCAGGATTCTGTACCAGTTTATCTTCTGTCTTTCATCCTGTCATGAAATTCCAGAAGTCAGAGTGAGGATAGGACATGAAAAGAAAGTGGGAAATTAACTGAGAGGGATGTTTGCCAATCAGCAGAGTTACACCAGTCTTGCTGGCAAAGAAGCTTGGCCTGTATTTCCAAACCAGTATCAAAACTGATCACATTCCTGGCTCACTAGCTTGATGTGGAATTTGAGTTGGTCCAGCTTTCGGGATATGCAATTGAATAGTAATTTAATTATTCAAAATCTGACTTGAATTATGCCCATTCTTTCATTTAAATAATCTGACTGCAGTGATTTGGCAACCATAAGAAGTGTTCCCGATGGTTATTTTTGGCTCCTTTCCATCTGCTTTCAGTTTCCCAAGAGGCACAATGAGAATGATCTAACAAACATGTACTTGAAAAGGATGCTCTCCACCAGGAATGGAATGGAATGGAATTTTTAAAATTTCTATACTGCCCTCCCCCAAAAGGCTCGGGGACAACAATATAACAATACAATACATATAACCATAGCAATGATAATAATCATAACGTTAGCAGCACAACAGGAGCAGTGAACAGCAGATTATTACCATGCACAATATTTCAATATCAACAATACTCAAACCCAGTCAACCCAGCCGCAGAAGGCCATTGCTTTCACATCCTGCATGTGAGCTCCCAATGGCACCTGGTGGGCCACTGCAAGTAGCAGAGAGCTGGACTAGATGGACTCTGGTCTGATCCAGCTGGCTTGTTCTTATGTTCTTGTGTTCTTATGTTAACATAATGTCATAACAAAATCCTCATTAAAAATAATCAACATCATCACATTTCTTAATATAACATCATAGTATAACATTGCAGCATCAAGAATAACATCATTACATAACATGTCAATATAATAGCATCCTGATATCACAACAAAATCACATGATAATTACACCAACATATAACAACATAATGATGAATAATAAAAAGCCCTAAACAATAAAGACAACAAAAATCATATTATAGCAAGATTAACATGATAAGAACCTAAGAGAAACAAGATGGCGACTTCCTATCAATTTCTGTAATAAACACGATCTAGAATTCAACACTACCTATTCTAACCAATAATACAATTCACTACCAGAAAAACTATACCTTACCTAAAGCAGCCTAAATATCATCATTATGACAGAAAAAAGAATCAACAACTGTGCTAGAACACTCTGCATTAAAAATCCCACTAACAAACCCAATTTAACCCTAAAGTTAACTATATCAAACCTACTAGTCTTCTAATTAATTGAAGAACAACATCCATTGAACTCTGAGGGCAGTCAGGTTTGGCGGTTCATCAGGGATCTGCGGCCGCTGCCATGTTTTTACCGGCACCAACGTTACGTCTTTACAATAAATCCTCCAAGTCTTATAATCAAAACTTTATTCAAGTTCAGCCAAGCACTCTGTAAAACACTCCAACAGCTGCATCCAATTCCCTTCCTTACATGTCTTCAGTTCTGGGTTCGACTCCACACTCTTCCACATGAGCCTCCAGGGAGACCTTGGGCCAGTCATAGTTTTCTCTGAATTGTCTCAGCCCATGCAGAGGCAGGCAATGACAAATCACCACATCTTTTGCCTTAAAAACCCTACATGGTCAGCTGTGACTTGAAAGCACATCTACACAAAAACAAGTTCTAAGAAACTTTCATTCAAATCCCCACCCTGCCATGGAAACTTATAAGATGACCTTGGGCCAATGGAACACTCTCAGCCTCAATCCTGGCTAGTATTTAAAAAAGAGACCTCCAAGGAACCAGGGCATGACATGGAGGCAGGCAATGCCAAACCACACCTGAACATACTTTGCCTTGAAAACCCCATAAGGTGACTTGATCGCACACCTGCACACATACACAAAGGCCCCTTTCGCACATGCAGAATAATGCACTTTCAATCCACTTTCAGTGCACTTTGCAGATGTGCGGAATAGCAAAATCCACTTGCAAACAATTGGGAAAGTGGATTAGAAGTGCACTTCCCGGAAGGGGCCAAAGTTTTGACCCAGCTTCTTCTTCCACATCAATCACTGCTATTCCCAATGTTAAAAACATTCATTATAGCATCCTCACACTGCATCATTGGAACTGTAGTTTCTTATCTCCCCACACATATTTGCAAAAAAAAAAAAAGATTTTCAAAAGTTCAGCCTATTTTTTTTTAAAGATGCCTTTTGGGACTCTGTTGCAGCAGTATCAACGGTACACACAGAATATTGAAGCTGAAAGTGCAGAAGAATGCACCTGAGACAATCAGTATTCCTTGTCCTGTGCACTTTAGTTGCTGGAAGATCCTATTCTCAATTACTCCTTAAAATGCTGATCATGAGCTTTTAGAGGTATATAGAACTCTTCTTTTGGGTGTGGGATTCAGACAAAAACCAAAAAAGAGCAGAATTGCTTTGGCTGGCATTTTCCTAGCAGACTCTGCTGACAACCCAAAATTTTTACCCTAGCGGAAGCAAAAGTATGGGATGCTACTGTGGTCTGTAAAACTCTGATCTGGTGACTTGGCTCCACGTCTCGTGCAAGTGGAAAGAATACCAATTGCCAAGAATGGGCTTCAAGATTAATAGCAATGAGCCATCCTGGGAGCATTAAACACAATTCTCCCTCCCCCTCAGTAATGAAAGAAGGATAGAGCCAAGGTTAAGTACTTTTAAGACCATTGATTTCAGTAGGAATGTTAAGACCTCATGCCTACGACCTCATGCACTGAACTCAGCAGGACTTTTAAAAATTCTATGTTTTCAAACTGTCCCAAGCTATGCAGCGAGAAACATTTACCAATTATGTATCTTTTGTAAATCATCTTTAATTGCCTGGGCTGCATGCATGCATGCACGCAGTTACAGAAACTCCGATACAGTGTTTATAAACAATTCTGGCCTTTTCTCACATCACACTCATCATATTTCAAAAGCATTTTCAGTCTCATTGCTGACCATGAACTTTATTCGCACTCCAAACATTATTTCCCGGCCACCATTTTTTCAGCTTTTTCTTTTCATGCATGCGCCACAGCGATGATTCATAGCATCGTTGATTTGTTGATTCAGAAAAGGGGGGGGAGGTAATTAACTTAAATTTAAGAAGAGACAAGTGAAGCAACAAGGTGAAGGACAAAAAATGCTGATGCTGGCACAGATAGGAGGTTTGTCAACCACACAGGGGATGTGGAAAAAACTACTCACCATTTCCGCAGGAAAGAAATCATCATACTGGGAGGGAAGCAGGCTCTGAAATGTTTCATTGATAAACACTGCTGTAAAAGGGGGAGGGGTTACAGGCAATGGGGGCGGGGGAAGTTGCCTGAAATCATTTTTTGAATCAAAAAGGAGAAAAAATGTATTGAAATCCATGATAAAAACCTTTCATTACTGGGCTAGAAACAATGTAAATGGCTTGTGCAGAAAAGGCTTTTGTGTGGTTGTAGATGTGAGCATATAATGGCAAGAAGGAACTAAGCACTATTTGTGTCTGTGTTACGTGCCATCTAGTCACTTCCGACTCATGGTGATTTGGTGGCCCTTTCCTCAAGGCTCTTAGCTCCATTGTAGGGGTGCAGTGGGGGTCTCCTCTTTTTCTCCGAGGAAGTGCCCCACTGTCTGCTTCATGACTTACCTGCGTCTACTTCCGAGTCACTCCCAGTCAATCACAAAATTGCTGCTTTTTTAAAAAGTAAGCCCTTTAATTAAAAAATCATTTTATTTTAAAATTAATAAAAGCAGTAAAAAGCAATAAAATCAGTAAAAAGCAATAAAATCAATAAAGCAGTACAATCAATAAAGCAGTACAATCAATAAAAACAGTACTGCCCTGGCCCCTGCCTGGTGGAACACTCTTCCTCCATCTATTAGGGCTCTGCAGGACCTTGGAGAGTTCCGCAGAGCCTGTAAAACTGAATTGTTCCACTGGGTTTTTGGGGAGGCTGACCATGGATATGCCACCCCTTGCGATGCCCTTGATTCTGTTTGTGTCATTCTTGGCCTTCTGCCAAGTCCCCTCCTGAGCCTGGGATTGGGCGCCGCCAATAATTTGTACGTGTTTATTTACTAAAGGTCGAAAGATAACTCGGTTACTTGACTGGATGCTTATGATGAATTTTTTTTCTTGGTAATTGTTTTCAGTGAGCTGTAGTGGTTAGGAGTGGAGACCCCAGTTTGATTCTCCACTCCTCCACACAAGTGATGTGGTCTAATCTGGTGAACTGGATTTGTTTCCCTGCTTCTACACATGGAGCCTGCTGGGTCACCTTGGGCTAGTCACAGTTCTCTCAGAACTCTCTCAGCTCCACCTTCTTTGCTAGGTGTCAGTTGAGGGAGAGGAAGGGAATGAGTTTGTAAGACACTTTGAGATCCCCAAAAAGTAGAGAAAAACAGTATAAATCTAAACTACTACTACTCCTCTTCTACCTCTCAGTTCACAAGCCCATCAATCTATAGTTATAAACAAAAGTTGAAAATGTCCACTAAAGAACCAACTGTTTGAATACTTTTTGGATGCCTATGCTCATTTTATCTCTTTTTCAAACATATGCACACTCCTTCTGTTTTTCCACTCCTCCACTTGAAGTTTGCTGGATGATCTTAGGTTAATCTTGGGTTTTCAGAACTTTCTCAGACCAGCCTACCTCACAAGGTCCCTGTTGTAGGAAGAGGAAGGGAATGAGTTTGTAAGCCACTTTGAGACTCTTAAAAGCAGACAAAAGTGGGGTATAAAAACCAAGTCGTTGTCGTCATTGTTGTTGTTGTTGTTGTTGTTGTCGTCGTCCTTCTTCTTCTTCTTCTTCTTCTTCTTCTTCTTCTTCTTCTTCTTCTTCTTCTTCTTCTTCTTCTTCTTCTTCTTCTTCTTCTTCTTCTTCTTCTTCTTCTTCTTCTTCTTCTTCTTCTTCTTCTTCTCCTTCTCCTTCTCCTTCTCCTTCTCCTTCTCCTCCTTCTCCTTCTCCTCCTTCTCCTTCTCCTTCTCCTTCTCCTTCTCCTTCTCCTTCTCCTTCTCCTTCTCCTTCTCCTTCTCCTTCTCCTTCTCCTTCTCCTCCTCCTCCTCCTTCTCCTTCTCCTTCTCCTCCTCCTCCTCCTCCTCCTCCTCCTCCTCCTCCTCCTCCTCCTCCTCCTCCTCCTCCTCCTTTTTTACAGATCTGTTGAAATTTGGAGAGATTTCCAGGCCTCACCTAGAGGTTCTTACTGTGAACAAAGAGACTCCATGTGTCAAGACAGAGCAGTTTCAACAGGCCACAATTTAATGGATACTTGGGTGTGTCTATTTTAATGTTCCCTAAATCAGGACCTGCAGGTAATAACCGTCATGTTGACCCCAAGAGAGATTCCTAGGGGCCAGGGAAAGGCATTGCCAAAGCAACATAACGTAATTGTTTATTTACGGTCAACGACCAATGTATAAAATTCCATCTTACCATAGTATACCAGCAACAATGAAATAAAATACATTGATTAGTACCTAAATTAAACATTAAAAGTTAAACACCATTAAAAGAGGTACCTGAGCCCTACTTAAAACTCTGACTTTCAGCAAATTAATCTAAACACAAAAATTGTATTGTATTTAAGAGCATCCCAATCCTTACTGTTCAACCGACAGGTGTCTCTTTTTATGTTTTCAAATTAAATGAACAAAAGCGAGCCTTTGCACATGTGATTTTGTGATCCCTACCCATTAGCAGGTAGTCCAGTATATCTTTGTCATTTAAGCCAGTTAGGCCTGCCAGGACTGGACTGAGGATTTCTTTATGAAACTTTTCATAAATAGGACTTCTAAAACATTTCATGAACATCTGGACATTGCCAAAGCTATATGTGCATGCCCAATTTCCACCTGAATTGAAAGTCTCGGCTTCCCCTGTGTTTCTGCTCTCATATTAAGATAGAAATAACCACAATAAATGTAATTTCCATTTGAGCAGTCTAATTTCAGCCACCCATCAGGTTTGCAAAGTTCAGGCTCAATGCCTGGCCAATTATTTTCCCCGAGGCTTCCCTGGGAACAAAAGCAGAAGGAATGGGAACCCATCCATTTAACTTTCGCTAGCCCTCAGGCACAATGGTAAACCATTGAAACCTCCACCAGCAAACTCCCATTCAGGTTTCCCAAGGGATTGTTAGACTGTCTGTCAAGCTGGCTTGCAAGAAGCCAGCCCCAATTTTTTCCTTTCAGACTTGTGGCAATCGAGTCAATATTCCCTGTAAGGAAATGGGGATTAAATTAAATTAAGTGGTCTGTAAATGTGATGGAGCACAAAGAAAAGAAACACCCATGGATCACATTAATAACGCTACAATGCATTGCTAACGATGTGTTCAAATAATTTGAATGCAGAAAGAATATCTATCATAACAGCTATTTTGCCAGGCTGTGTGCAGATTGGCTGTGGTGACTTTGTCTGTGTGTATGTGTGTGTGTGTGTGTGCGTGCATTGAGAGCTTGGAGCAAACTCTGACCCATGGAGCTGAGCAGAAGACATGTTTTCCCAAAATAACAGAAAAGTACGAAACATTTAGATTAACTTACTACATCCAGGGGAGTTGCATTATCACAGACTCATCCATCTCCCCAACAGCAAAGTGGATAAATTAATTACAAGTTTTTGACATACAGGAGGAAGAGGGAGTCCTAGTTGGCACCCATGGTCTTCCCTACCAACAAAGAAACAAAGGTCTCCAGTGGAGAACAAAATCTCTGGGTTGGAAACTACCTTTTTTTCCTATGCTGGTCTGGCTCTGTGTGCAGCCAGATGTAGAGTTGCTAACCCCAGGTTGAAAAATTCCTGGAGATTTTGATTGGAGCCTAGAAAGAGACCTCAGCAGAGTAAAATTGTTGGAGCGAGTGATTCAGTGCAGCTAGACATGGGAGGGGGGCACTACATCATTGTAAGTATAAATCAGTGTTATCTTTCAGGTTGTCAGACCTTGAGTCTGGAAACAACAGAAACTGTAGATTTGTTCAAAAGCCTTTATTTCAGAGCGTAGGTAACATTATCAAAGAGGAATCTGGCGATTCCCGTGCAACCCACCACCTGTATCCCGTTGCCCCCGCCCACCAAGCCAAATGGTTCCTACTGTCCCCCTACGAACTACAAAGCATTTACTACAAAGCATTGTGAGCCTGGGAATAGTTTACCCTTCCCTGCGATAAGATCTGTGTCCGGTATGTCCTGGGGTGGTGAGGGGAGGACACCGGACCTTCGCCCAGTATCAAGGAATGGTAAACACACACCCCTGCTCTGCCTGCCATCCGTCACTGACAGACGCAGTCCTGACATTCCGCCCCCTTTAAGACCTCCCCCCTGGTCAGTCAAGGTAAACCCGGTGAAAAGCTTTCACTAAACGAGGGGCTTGCACATGTCCTGAGTCCACTCATTCATTGTGCCCGGCTGGGAAATGGGTCCAGGCGATCAGATACTGCAAGCGGTTGTGGTGCAATCTGGAGTCCAGGATCGCCTCCACTTCATGGTGAGGTTCACCCCGCACGCAGACCGGAACGGGCACCTCTGCCCGGGGATGCCAGTCATCCGGGGGGGGGGCACCTTCTTGAGGAGGCTACAATGAAAGGCAGGGTGTATGGATCTCAGATTCTTAGGCAGCTGTAGCTCGGCAATCACATGGTTAATCACCCTAAGCACAGGGAAAGGTCCAATGTATTTCTGTCCCAGTTTCCTACACCCCTGCAACCCCCTCAAGTTTCTGGCAGACAAAATACATCCAATCTCCCACCGCTTCTTATCAACTTGCCGCTTCTGTCCCTGTTTAGCCTTCTCCAGCACTTTTGGCATGGGGCCCCATGCTTACTGGATAGACTGCACCCACTCCTGGCCTTGTTGCACCTCTCCCAGGAATGGAAAGGGCTTAGCTGACTGGCCCCAAACAACCTTGAAGGGGTTTTTACCCATGCTGCTATGCACTGCGTTGTTGTATGCAAATTCCTCAAAGAGGAGCAAGTCTGCCCAATTATCTTGGTGGTAATTAATGTAACACAGCAGATATTGTTCCAGGGCAGTGTTCGTGCGTTCGCTTTGCCCATCTGTCACTGTCACCTTGCCCATCTGGTAGGCCGAGGAAAGGGCTTGTTCCATGCCTAACAGCTGGAGGAAGTGTCGCCAGCACTGCAATTGGCAGATCTTACCTTGGTAGTGCCTCTTTCGGATAGGCTTGGATCCTATGATACTGTTCTGCTGTGGGATTTGCTTCCTTTCCTTCTATTGCATTCACTTGTACAAGTGCTCCTTAAACAACATTGGTCTTGTTCAAGTTAGTGTTAGTGGCTGAGGAAGCAGAGGTCATAACTGAGGACAGGTTCCATAGCAGATGGTTGGAAGAGGAACAATGTCACCACATTCAAGTTGAAGGGTTGGCTCTGTCACTTGTCTTGGTAGGGGGCAGCTCTTGTCTCAGGGTTTAAACCATGGATCCACCACATTTTGAGCCTGTGGGCACCTTTGGAATGCTCACTCAACTACAAGATGGACACCACAGAAGGTGGTGCCAACCATAAAACAACTGCCAGAAGAGGTGCAGCGAGCCACAAAATGTCAACAGCTTTTCAACATTTCAATATTGTCATGTTTTATCGGATTGTATGATGGTTTTTCTTGTAACCCACCCCGAGATTGTGATAAAGGCCAAATAATAAACAAATGAACGAACGAACAAATGAGTGAACGAACAAACAAACAAAAGAATGAATGAAGAGACAAAGGCCTTTCTTTCTGCACATTCCTCACCCTCACCACTGGACTATAAACACTGCTCAGGAGCTTCTCCATGGAAAGATAGACCTATAACTGTCATTGAACCCCAAAATCAAGCTGTATTTGGCCCTTTATACCCAAGCCCCTGAAAACGTTGTGCAAACTTTGCAAACGTTTTCAAAACTCCCCGTTTGTCTGCAATGTTTGAAAATGTTTCCTGGCTGCCATTTTGTGGTCATTCCATTTTTAAAAACAAATATGTTAGGTTTCAAGTTTTCATGCTGCGATTCTCCTAGGGGGCATGTCCACATAGCTATGTAGACACAACATCCTGAAATGTGAAGAAAAGGCAGAAATACAGTTCAAGGCTGTTGCACAAAATCACAAAATAGCACTGACGAGGAAGTCTGGGGACCGCAGAGAGGCATGGGAAATGTTTTTAAAAGATCCGCACAGCAAGTGAAAATGGTTCCATACACCAAAACAACAACAACAACAACCACTTCCAGAAACCCATTTTCAGAAAAAGATTGCATGGGAACAATACCCAAATAAAATATTTTGAGACAGGAAATAAAACATTTTTGCCTAAAAATCACGTGCAACTTCATGGAGGAAATTTGTTTACTTCCTGCCTCGAAATGTTTTATTTGGTTTGTGCAGAAAGGGCCCTTGTTAAACACAGGTTTATTCAGACAGCCTTTTCCTATTTGCATATATTTTTTTCAGAATGTTCCCATGTGAAGAAATCTAATATTTGAAACAGGCAATCACACATATAGCATGAATGTTGATAAACAACATCATGTAGGTGGAAGGGGTTGTACCATATGGTTGCATGCTTAACTTTATTCCTGCAAGTATAGGGTCATTTTTCTTCTTGCTTGATAATTCTACAAGACATTTATTTTATTTGTCAAAACATTGGTATCCCACTTTTGTTTGTGGTTCAAGGTGACTTACAATAGTTGAAACATTCCCCTGTTCCAAAAAAAAAGCAAATTCCAAATTCTTTCCCCCAAGATGTCTACCATTCAACCTCTTTCAAACGTTTCCTCAAATTGGCAGACTTTGCTATGCCTCCGGAAAAACTCCAGGAAGGTAAGGGGGCCACCTCTTCAAGGGCCCATTCCTCAGAGCCGGAGCCGTGATCAAAAAGGTCAAAGTCAAATGAGCCAACCTAAGTGGTGGGACAACCAACAGATGGCTTCTTGATTACCATAGTTGGCACACAAGGACATTTGGAAGGAGTACTGATCAACTGGGATTTTGCAAAGTCAAGATTTCCACACATTTCAGTTGTGGTGGAATCATCTGATATGAACCCGTCATGTCTGCATAAGCATAAGCATTTTATTGTCATTGTGCACGCACAACGAAATTTACAGCAGCATTCCTCGATGCACACAATTTCAGACTCATACCCCATCCTCACTTTCCCCTTCCTCCACCCATCCCTACACAGCCCCAAACACATCAACACGAAGCCGCGGAGTTTAGCATAGCCACAGCTCTAGAGTAGAAGCTGTCTCTAAGCAACCTCTTTGTCCTCAGTTTTTGATAGACCTGCTTATCGTCTTGCCAGATGGAACAGTTCAAAAAGAGAGTGTGCTGGATGAGACAGGTCTCTCAGAATATTTACCTTGGGCTTTCTTTGGAAGCAGGGAATTATAAAGTGCTTCCAAGGATGGGAGAGGGCAGCCGGTAATCTTCTGTGCAGTAGTGATCACCCTTTGGAAGGCGCCTTCCTGTATCTGCACCACTGTGCAACTGGAGAACCATACACAGATGCAGTAGAGTTAAAGACACTCTCCTGCTTAGCACAGCGGTAAAAGGACACCAGGAGTTTTCCATTCAGTTGTTGTTTCCTTAAAAGTCTCAGATAGTACAGTCTTTGCTGGGCCTTC
>NC_059428.1:130585173-130740173 GCF_021028975.2 Sphaerodactylus townsendi | reverse complement strand
CCCCCCCCCCACCCCCCCCCCCCCCCACCCCCCCCCCCCCCCACCCCCCCCCCCCCCCACCCCCCCCCCCCCCCACCCCCCCCCCCCCCCACCCCCCCCCCCCCCCACCCCCCCCCCCCCCCACCCCCCCCCCCCCCCACCCCCCCCCCCCCCCACCCCCCCCCCCCCCCACCCCCCCCCCCCCCCACCCCCCCCCCCCCCCACCCCCCCCCCCCCCCACCCCCCCCCCCCCCCACCCCCCCCCCCCCCCACCCCCCCCCCCCCCCACCCCCCCCCCCCCCCACCCCCCCCCCCCCCCACCCCCCCCCCCCCCCACCCCCCCCCCCCCCCACCCCCCCCCCCCCCCACCCCCCCCCCCCCCCACCCCCCCCCCCCCCCACCCCCCCCCCCCCCCACCCCCCCCCCCCCCCACCCCCCCCCCCCCCCACCCCCCCCCCCCCCCACCCCCCCCCCCCCCCACCCCCCCCCCCCCCCACCCCCCCCCCCCCCCACCCCCCCCCCCCCCCACCCCCCCCCCCCCCCACCCCCCCCCCCCCCCACCCCCCCCCCCCCCCACCCCCCCCCCCCCCCACCCCCCCCCCCCCCCACCCCCCCCCCCCCCCACCCCCCCCCCCCCCCACCCCCCCCCCCCCCCACCCCCCCCCCCCCCCACCCCCCCCCCCCCCCACCCCCCCCCCCCCCCACCCCCCCCCCCCCCCACCCCCCCCCCCCCCCACCCCCCCCCCCCCCCACCCCCCCCCCCCCCCACCCCCCCCCCCCCCCACCCCCCCCCCCCCCCACCCCCCCCCCCCCCCACCCCCCCCCCCCCCCACCCCCCCCCCCCCCCACCCCCCCCCCCCCCCACCCCCCCCCCCCCCCACCCCCCCCCCCCCCCACCCCCCCCCCCCCCCACCCCCCCCCCCCCCCACCCCCCCCCCCCCCCACCCCCCCCCCCCCCCACCCCCCCCCCCCCCCACCCCCCCCCCCCCCCACCCCCCCCCCCCCCCACCCCCCCCCCCCCCCACCCCCCCCCCCCCCCACCCCCCCCCCCCCCCACCCCCCCCCCCCCCCACCCCCCCCCCCCCCCACCCCCCCCCCCCCCCACCCCCCCCCCCCCCCACCCCCCCCCCCCCCCACCCCCCCCCCCCCCCACCCCCCCCCCCCCCCACCCCCCCCCCCCCCCACCCCCCCCCCCCCCCACCCCCCCCCCCCCCCACCCCCCCCCCCCCCCACCCCCCCCCCCCCCCACCCCCCCCCCCCCCCACCCCCCCCCCCCCCCACCCCCCCCCCCCCCCACCCCCCCCCCCCCCCACCCCCCCCCCCCCCCACCCCCCCCCCCCCCCACCCCCCCCCCCCCCCACCCCCCCCCCCCCCCACCCCCCCCCCCCCCCACCCCCCCCCCCCCCCACCCCCCCCCCCCCCCACCCCCCCCCCCCCCCACCCCCCCCCCCCCCCACCCCCCCCCCCCCCCACCCCCCCCCCCCCCCACCCCCCCCCCCCCCCACCCCCCCCCCCCCCCACCCCCCCCCCCCCCCACCCCCCCCCCCCCCCACCCCCCCCCCCCCCCACCCCCCCCCCCCCCCACCCCCCCCCCCCCCCACCCCCCCCCCCCCCCACCCCCCCCCCCCCCCACCCCCCCCCCCCCCCACCCCCCCCCCCCCCCACCCCCCCCCCCCCCCACCCCCCCCCCCCCCCACCCCCCCCCCCCCCCACCCCCCCCCCCCCCCACCCCCCCCCCCCCCCACCCCCCCCCCCCCCCACCCCCCCCCCCCCCCACCCCCCCCCCCCCCCACCCCCCCCCCCCCCCACCCCCCCCCCCCCCCACCCCCCCCCCCCCCCACCCCCCCCCCCCCCCACCCCCCCCCCCCCCCACCCCCCCCCCCCCCCACCCCCCCCCCCCCCCACCCCCCCCCCCCCCCACCCCCCCCCCCCCCCACCCCCCCCCCCCCCCACCCCCCCCCCCCCCCACCCCCCCCCCCCCCCACCCCCCCCCCCCCCCACCCCCCCCCCCCCCCACCCCCCCCCCCCCCCACCCCCCCCCCCCCCCACCCCCCCCCCCCCCCACCCCCCCCCCCCCCCACCCCCCCCCCCCCCCACCCCCCCCCCCCCCCACCCCCCCCCCCCCCCACCCCCCCCCCCCCCCACCCCCCCCCCCCCCCACCCCCCCCCCCCCCCACCCCCCCCCCCCCCCACCCCCCCCCCCCCCCACCCCCCCCCCCCCCCACCCCCCCCCCCCCCCACCCCCCCCCCCCCCCACCCCCCCCCCCCCCCACCCCCCCCCCCCCCCACCCCCCCCCCCCCCCACCCCCCCCCCCCCCCACCCCCCCCCCCCCCCACCCCCCCCCCCCCCCACCCCCCCCCCCCCCCACCCCCCCCCCCCCCCACCCCCCCCCCCCCCCACCCCCCCCCCCCCCCACCCCCCCCCCCCCCCACCCCCCCCCCCCCCCACCCCCCCCCCCCCCCACCCCCCCCCCCCCCCACCCCCCCCCCCCCCCACCCCCCCCCCCCCCCACCCCCCCCCCCCCCCACCCCCCCCCCCCCCCACCCCCCCCCCCCCCCACCCCCCCCCCCCCCCACCCCCCCCCCCCCCCACCCCCCCCCCCCCCCACCCCCCCCCCCCCCCACCCCCCCCCCCCCCCACCCCCCCCCCCCCCCACCCCCCCCCCCCCCCACCCCCCCCCCCCCCCACCCCCCCCCCCCCCCACCCCCCCCCCCCCCCACCCCCCCCCCCCCCCACCCCCCCCCCCCCCCACCCCCCCCCCCCCCCACCCCCCCCCCCCCCCACCCCCCCCCCCCCCCACCCCCCCCCCCCCCCACCCCCCCCCCCCCCCACCCCCCCCCCCCCCCACCCCCCCCCCCCCCCACCCCCCCCCCCCCCCACCCCCCCCCCCCCCCACCCCCCCCCCCCCCCACCCCCCCCCCCCCCCACCCCCCCCCCCCCCCACCCCCCCCCCCCCCCACCCCCCCCCCCCCCCACCCCCCCCCCCCCCCACCCCCCCCCCCCCCCACCCCCCCCCCCCCCCACCCCCCCCCCCCCCCACCCCCCCCCCCCCCCACCCCCCCCCCCCCCCACCCCCCCCCCCCCCCACCCCCCCCCCCCCCCACCCCCCCCCCCCCCCACCCCCCCCCCCCCCCACCCCCCCCCCCCCCCACCCCCCCCCCCCCCCACCCCCCCCCCCCCCCACCCCCCCCCCCCCCCACCCCCCCCCCCCCCCACCCCCCCCCCCCCCCACCCCCCCCCCCCCCCACCCCCCCCCCCCCCCACCCCCCCCCCCCCCCACCCCCCCCCCCCCCCACCCCCCCCCCCCCCCACCCCCCCCCCCCCCCACCCCCCCCCCCCCCCACCCCCCCCCCCCCCCACCCCCCCCCCCCCCCACCCCCCCCCCCCCCCACCCCCCCCCCCCCCCACCCCCCCCCCCCCCCACCCCCCCCCCCCCCCACCCCCCCCCCCCCCCACCCCCCCCCCCCCCCACCCCCCCCCCCCCCCACCCCCCCCCCCCCCCACCCCCCCCCCCCCCCACCCCCCCCCCCCCCCACCCCCCCCCCCCCCCACCCCCCCCCCCCCCCACCCCCCCCCCCCCCCACCCCCCCCCCCCCCCACCCCCCCCCCCCCCCACCCCCCCCCCCCCCCACCCCCCCCCCCCCCCACCCCCCCCCCCCCCCACCCCCCCCCCCCCCCACCCCCCCCCCCCCCCACCCCCCCCCCCCCCCACCCCCCCCCCCCCCCACCCCCCCCCCCCCCCACCCCCCCCCCCCCCCACCCCCCCCCCCCCCCACCCCCCCCCCCCCCCACCCCCCCCCCCCCCCACCCCCCCCCCCCCCCACCCCCCCCCCCCCCCACCCCCCCCCCCCCCCACCCCCCCCCCCCCCCACCCCCCCCCCCCCCCACCCCCCCCCCCCCCCACCCCCCCCCCCCCCCACCCCCCCCCCCCCCCACCCCCCCCCCCCCCCACCCCCCCCCCCCCCCACCCCCCCCCCCCCCCACCCCCCCCCCCCCCCACCCCCCCCCCCCCCCACCCCCCCCCCCCCCCACCCCCCCCCCCCCCCACCCCCCCCCCCCCCCACCCCCCCCCCCCCCCACCCCCCCCCCCCCCCACCCCCCCCCCCCCCCACCCCCCCCCCCCCCCACCCCCCCCCCCCCCCACCCCCCCCCCCCCCCACCCCCCCCCCCCCCCACCCCCCCCCCCCCCCACCCCCCCCCCCCCCCACCCCCCCCCCCCCCCACCCCCCCCCCCCCCCACCCCCCCCCCCCCCCACCCCCCCCCCCCCCCACCCCCCCCCCCCCCCACCCCCCCCCCCCCCCACCCCCCCCCCCCCCCACCCCCCCCCCCCCCCACCCCCCCCCCCCCCCACCCCCCCCCCCCCCCACCCCCCCCCCCCCCCACCCCCCCCCCCCCCCACCCCCCCCCCCCCCCACCCCCCCCCCCCCCCACCCCCCCCCCCCCCCACCCCCCCCCCCCCCCACCCCCCCCCCCCCCCACCCCCCCCCCCCCCCACCCCCCCCCCCCCCCACCCCCCCCCCCCCCCACCCCCCCCCCCCCCCACCCCCCCCCCCCCCCACCCCCCCCCCCCCCCACCCCCCCCCCCCCCCACCCCCCCCCCCCCCCACCCCCCCCCCCCCCCACCCCCCCCCCCCCCCACCCCCCCCCCCCCCCACCCCCCCCCCCCCCCACCCCCCCCCCCCCCCACCCCCCCCCCCCCCCACCCCCCCCCCCCCCCACCCCCCCCCCCCCCCACCCCCCCCCCCCCCCACCCCCCCCCCCCCCCACCCCCCCCCCCCCCCACCCCCCCCCCCCCCCACCCCCCCCCCCCCCCACCCCCCCCCCCCCCCACCCCCCCCCCCCCCCACCCCCCCCCCCCCCCACCCCCCCCCCCCCCCACCCCCCCCCCCCCCCACCCCCCCCCCCCCCCACCCCCCCCCCCCCCCACCCCCCCCCCCCCCCACCCCCCCCCCCCCCCACCCCCCCCCCCCCCCACCCCCCCCCCCCCCCACCCCCCCCCCCCCCCACCCCCCCCCCCCCCCACCCCCCCCCCCCCCCACCCCCCCCCCCCCCCACCCCCCCCCCCCCCCACCCCCCCCCCCCCCCACCCCCCCCCCCCCCCACCCCCCCCCCCCCCCACCCCCCCCCCCCCCCACCCCCCCCCCCCCCCACCCCCCCCCCCCCCCACCCCCCCCCCCCCCCACCCCCCCCCCCCCCCACCCCCCCCCCCCCCCACCCCCCCCCCCCCCCACCCCCCCCCCCCCCCACCCCCCCCCCCCCCCACCCCCCCCCCCCCCCACCCCCCCCCCCCCCCACCCCCCCCCCCCCCCACCCCCCCCCCCCCCCACCCCCCCCCCCCCCCACCCCCCCCCCCCCCCACCCCCCCCCCCCCCCACCCCCCCCCCCCCCCACCCCCCCCCCCCCCCACCCCCCCCCCCCCCCACCCCCCCCCCCCCCCACCCCCCCCCCCCCCCACCCCCCCCCCCCCCCACCCCCCCCCCCCCCCACCCCCCCCCCCCCCCACCCCCCCCCCCCCCCACCCCCCCCCCCCCCCACCCCCCCCCCCCCCCACCCCCCCCCCCCCCCACCCCCCCCCCCCCCCACCCCCCCCCCCCCCCACCCCCCCCCCCCCCCACCCCCCCCCCCCCCCACCCCCCCCCCCCCCCACCCCCCCCCCCCCCCACCCCCCCCCCCCCCCACCCCCCCCCCCCCCCACCCCCCCCCCCCCCCACCCCCCCCCCCCCCCACCCCCCCCCCCCCCCACCCCCCCCCCCCCCCACCCCCCCCCCCCCCCACCCCCCCCCCCCCCCACCCCCCCCCCCCCCCACCCCCCCCCCCCCCCACCCCCCCCCCCCCCCACCCCCCCCCCCCCCCACCCCCCCCCCCCCCCACCCCCCCCCCCCCCCACCCCCCCCCCCCCCCACCCCCCCCCCCCCCCACCCCCCCCCCCCCCCACCCCCCCCCCCCCCCACCCCCCCCCCCCCCCACCCCCCCCCCCCCCCACCCCCCCCCCCCCCCACCCCCCCCCCCCCCCACCCCCCCCCCCCCCCACCCCCCCCCCCCCCCACCCCCCCCCCCCCCCACCCCCCCCCCCCCCCACCCCCCCCCCCCCCCACCCCCCCCCCCCCCCACCCCCCCCCCCCCCCACCCCCCCCCCCCCCCACCCCCCCCCCCCCCCACCCCCCCCCCCCCCCACCCCCCCCCCCCCCCACCCCCCCCCCCCCCCACCCCCCCCCCCCCCCACCCCCCCCCCCCCCCACCCCCCCCCCCCCCCACCCCCCCCCCCCCCCACCCCCCCCCCCCCCCACCCCCCCCCCCCCCCACCCCCCCCCCCCCCCACCCCCCCCCCCCCCCACCCCCCCCCCCCCCCACCCCCCCCCCCCCCCACCCCCCCCCCCCCCCACCCCCCCCCCCCCCCACCCCCCCCCCCCCCCACCCCCCCCCCCCCCCACCCCCCCCCCCCCCCACCCCCCCCCCCCCCCACCCCCCCCCCCCCCCACCCCCCCCCCCCCCCACCCCCCCCCCCCCCCACCCCCCCCCCCCCCCACCCCCCCCCCCCCCCACCCCCCCCCCCCCCCACCCCCCCCCCCCCCCACCCCCCCCCCCCCCCACCCCCCCCCCCCCCCACCCCCCCCCCCCCCCACCCCCCCCCCCCCCCACCCCCCCCCCCCCCCACCCCCCCCCCCCCCCACCCCCCCCCCCCCCCACCCCCCCCCCCCCCCACCCCCCCCCCCCCCCACCCCCCCCCCCCCCCACCCCCCCCCCCCCCCACCCCCCCCCCCCCCCACCCCCCCCCCCCCCCACCCCCCCCCCCCCCCACCCCCCCCCCCCCCCACCCCCCCCCCCCCCCACCCCCCCCCCCCCCCACCCCCCCCCCCCCCCACCCCCCCCCCCCCCCACCCCCCCCCCCCCCCACCCCCCCCCCCCCCCACCCCCCCCCCCCCCCACCCCCCCCCCCCCCCACCCCCCCCCCCCCCCACCCCCCCCCCCCCCCACCCCCCCCCCCCCCCACCCCCCCCCCCCCCCACCCCCCCCCCCCCCCACCCCCCCCCCCCCCCACCCCCCCCCCCCCCCACCCCCCCCCCCCCCCACCCCCCCCCCCCCCCACCCCCCCCCCCCCCCACCCCCCCCCCCCCCCACCCCCCCCCCCCCCCACCCCCCCCCCCCCCCACCCCCCCCCCCCCCCACCCCCCCCCCCCCCCACCCCCCCCCCCCCCCACCCCCCCCCCCCCCCACCCCCCCCCCCCCCCACCCCCCCCCCCCCCCACCCCCCCCCCCCCCCACCCCCCCCCCCCCCCACCCCCCCCCCCCCCCACCCCCCCCCCCCCCCACCCCCCCCCCCCCCCACCCCCCCCCCCCCCCACCCCCCCACCCCCCCACCCCCCCCCCCCCCCACCCCCCCCCCCCCCCACCCCCCCCCCCCCCCACCCCCCCCCCCCCCCACCCCCCCCCCCCCCCACCCCCCCCCCCACCCATCAGCCCCTTCCAGCATGGCCAATTGGCCATGTTGGAAGGGGCTGATGGGAATTGTAGTCCATAACATCTGGAGTGCCAAAGGTTCGCCACCACGGGCCTAGAGTATTCAAATTTGGCTGAGGCTTGAGTGAATCAGGAAGGGATTGATTGTTAGGGAGATCGTATCTAGAGGTTGAAGAAATGCATAGGAGAAGCAATTGTTGAGGAAATGGTTTCTCAAAAGCAGATTAAATATAACTTCCAGTATCCGGGAGTTCTCTGGGATTCATTGAATCACAACATCTTTAGCGGGGTGCGGTAATCAAGATATGCCCATAGTCAATGAGGCTTCCAGATTCTATTGCCTGGAGTAACTCATGCATTGATTTAATTTTGCAAACAGACCTTTTGCCTGTTTTTGGATGGACACTCTGCTACCTACACATACAAACATGGAAACTGGCATTTTGTAACACACAGTGTAAGAAATAATATGAAAATCCAGGCAGGGTATAAAGGGCAGGGTTACACCTGCTCTTAACCACTACGCCACTGCTGCTGTCAAGAGCAGCAATCTTGACAGAGTCTTGACTGTCGAGGATTTTACAAGTTGAGCATACTCTCCTAGTTAACCTTCCAGGTGAACTAATCCAGGAGAAATTGCTTCAAATTCCAAATACAAACTAGGCTACTTCTGGCCATTTTTGTTTTGGTAGTTGGATAATATATGTGGCTACACTATACCTTCATTTAGACATAAGTAAAGCCACTGGTATTTCTAACTTCATCAGAGACTTGCTTTTGCTTTCTGAATCAGTATCCACATTTCTGTATCAGCCGTGGTAGCAAATGAGGGAATTTGTTGTGTCAGATTTTTTAGCAACTGCAAGAATTGGGGCATGATTCATTAGTTCAGCAGCCTGTATCACAATCTGCTGTGACTCATAGGCTATCTGATTCTGGGGCTAATTTGGTTGAAACTTTATGACATGTCGACTGCTTAGGAGAAGAACTGCAAAACGGCTTCGCTTGTATTTATCATGAAATGGGCAGCTGCTGAGATTCTGCGGAGGGTTCATCTACTCAGCTTCTTCCAAGTTAATTTAAAAAAGAGAGAGATGTGATTACTAGGGACCCCTTAAATCAATGTTAAACTCAAATTAAACTACATTTGATCGTGCAAGTGCTTCGAGAGAGATACTTGAAATACCAAGTTGTGTTCAGTTATTTTAAAGAAATAACTAGTAACGTAGCTGTATATAAGAGGGGTCTCTTTTGCAGTTTGTTTTACACTGTTGGCGAGCTACCTGAAAAGAAAATGGGGTAGTATAACAAACTGAACTCCTTCCTGCCATTGGTGCTCTCAGAGAGATTCCTTCGCATTCCAGATGTTCCACATTTATGTTCATGCAGGAAAGAAATGCCAGATTTCACTGCTCACATACTTTTTGATTGCCATCACTACAGGAATCTGCTTGAGAAAATAATTGACCCTTCACTCCCATCTAAGTACAGCCTTCAGTAACACCGATCAAAAGAAACAACTCCCATTTCTTTTATCTGATAAAGATTTTTAAAAAATCACTACTTTGGTAGCTAAGTTTTGTACATGAATACTAAAAATAAAGCCCTCCTAAATGGAGATATTTCTTTTAAAGTTATTCATATAAATTATTAATCTTAGCTCAAACTTTAATCTTTGTTTTTGTAGCTTATTTTTACCTGTGTCTTTTGTGGATATGAATTTGTATAGTGTGCCAATAAAGATATTTCAAATTAAAATTCAACGAACCGATTAATACAGATGTGAGAAGATGGCCCAATTTTGTCAGATCGTGGAAGCTGAGTCAGGTCAGCCTTTGTTAGTACTTGAATGGTTGACTACCAAGGAAGCCAAGAACAGAGGTGGGCAATGGCAAACCACTTCCAAGTGTCTCTTGTCTTGAAAATACTAGGGGGTCACCAGAAGTTGGCTACAACTTGACAGTGAAAAGCAAAAGGGGGGGGGGGAAGACAGTCTTGCATTGACTCCAATCTATTCTAGTGCAGTTCATGAGTTATTTGGTTTAATTGTTCTGATAGTTTTTAGAGTAGACACAAGTTTTCAGGTTAAGGTGCCACTGGCAAACCAAGTGAAATAACTGTATTCTCCCTGTTACAGTTCTAAGTGTATATCTTTGTCTATTTTACAATTCATTCCGGTGCTAATTTCCGATAAGCAATGGAGAATTTATAGGAGATGGACTCAAAGGCTTTCTAGCATAATTTTAAAATTTTAGCAGAAGAGTTTGGATTTATACCCTACCTTTCTGTCCAGTAAGGAGACTTCAGGTAGCTTACAAATTCTTTTCCCATCTTCTCACAACAGACACCTTCCGAGATAGGTGGGGCTGAGAAAGTTCTGGAGAACTGTGATAGGAGGAGGAATATTGGAGTGCGGAACAAATCCAATTCACCAGATAAGAGTCCTCTGCTCTTGTAGAGGGGAATCAAATCTAGTTCTCCACTGTTCTTAACCACTATATCATGTTGGCTCTCCAGTTACTTGCAAATCACAGATAACAGTTGAAATTATAGTAAGAACCTGGAGCGGGCAGAATTAAGTATGACTTTTTAAAAAATGAATTGGGCTTTACAGAAATAATAATGGACCTTGGGTGGCTAAATTTTGGGTCATCAACTGATCAAAAGCATAGAACCTGTTAATAGTCCCATCTTCCAGATTATGAATTGAATCCACTAGCAGAAAAGTCTCTTATGTTGGAGAAGCAGCTTGTACCAGAGGACGGTGCTACCCTCAGCAACAGGCAATATACAGGGCTACTGTTTCACTATGACAATGAATTAAAATTTGAAAATGCAAGATGAGGCAAATGGACGAACATATAATCACACTACGAATAACTTCAGCTATACTACATTACTGGTGAGGTTTAATGTGTGTGTACGTGTGCCGTTAAGTCACAGCTCACTTACAGCGACACCCCCCCCCCCCGGGTTTTCAAGGCAAGAGACATTTGGGGGAGGTTTGCCATTGCCTTCCTCTATGGGTGCTGAGAAGCAGGCTTCATGTGGTGGAATCAAACCTGGTTCTCCAGATTGGAGTCCACTGCTCTTAACCACTACACCATGCTGGCTCTCAATATGTTTAATGCCCTTTTTAATATTTTCGTCAGAGAGGAATATTACATGGAATGGAAAAATGATCACCAGATTATTTCTTAAGAAGCTAGAGTTGCCAGTTCCAGGTTGGTAAGTTCCTGGAGATTTGAAGTGGAGCCTGGAGTTTTGAAGACCTCAGTAGGGTAGAATCAGAGGTGGGATCCAGCAGGTTCTCACCAGTTCCCGAGAGTGGGTTACTAATTATTTGTGTGTGCCGAGAGGGGGCTACTAATTGGGTCTGCTTTTCCGTTAGAAATTCCATTAGGTCCAAAAATCATAAAGTCCTGTTGTTTCCTATGTGGCTGGTTAGCGAAGGTAGAAAACTGGATAATTCTCCCTGTTGGGCTGTTTTAAAAACACGTTTTAGAAATATGGTCAAGTTCCTTGTTTAAGGAAAGTATCCTTCTTTTGATTTCTAGAAACAAAATTAAGTATTTGAAAGTATTACTGGTAAGTATTTGACAGGCAGTCAATTAGAGGAGAAGTAGTTGTTTCTGTTGGCAGTAGACGATAGGACTTGCTATAATGAGTTTAAATTATGGACAGAAAGATACCAGCTGGAAATTAGGAACTTTTTTTTTACAGTAAGAGTTTTTTACAGTAACAGAGAAATTATTAATGCCCCGCCCCCAGAATGCATGGCCACGCCCCCATCATGCCCCACCCAGCCCCATTGGTGCTACGCCACTGTTTGAATCCCACCACCTTGGGAACCTGTTACTGAAATGTTTGGATCCCACCACTGGGTAGAATGCTATTCAGCCCACTGTCTAAAGCAGCCATTTTCTCTAGGGATCAGTTATAATTCCAGACCCAACCTAAATCTCCAGGCCCAACCTGGGGGTTAGCAGCACTATAAGTCACTCTCTTTTCCTGCTGACCTCCCTTTCATTAACATCTGCCCTCTCACCTACCCAGTTTAAATCAGCAAAATTATTATTAGATTTTCACCTCATTAAAGTTCAACTTTTTGGCAACCAACTCCACTCTCTCTGCTGTTAGCTCTTTTGACCTTTGATCACAGGGCAGTTAACAGAAAAGCAGTCTAAAATATGCTCTTTAAAATCAAAGTTAAACTGTTGGAAAATGCTTAGAAATGGCCCAATTCCCTTTCATGATAGAACTGTAAATATCACCTTGTCATAAGACGTGAAGATGTTTGTTTTGGATGAGCGACAAAATGTTGGAGATTAATGTAGGAAAACAAGCATTACTCTTAGCTAGAATCCATGTGTGAACTGGGCCAAAAATAGCATCTCTGTGAAAAATCCCCTTGTCCGGCTGGGATGTTCTTCCTGCGTGGAATGCAGCCAATATGAGGTAGGGGTAGGGCATGAGGATCCACTAGATCAGTTCTTCCCAACCTGGGGTATGCCTACCCCCAGGGTACATGCCAGAATGTTTCGGGGTAGGCGAAAAAATATATGATGGAAGGAAAAGGTACATTAATGTCAACGATGTAAGACAAAATGCAAGTCAAAAGTTGTGAAATTCAATGCTATGATGAGTGGCACTGCAGGTTTCCTTCATTATTTAACTTGGAGAAATGCCTCCGTTTGCTACCTTTGTTATTTTGGCAAACTGTTAGGGCTTGGACCTTAAGCCAACAAACAGTCTCTGGATTCTTGATCAGAAGAGTTTATTGAAAGGCAAGCACCTACCTTGAGAAAGTTCTGTTCAACCCGGCTTTTCTGGTTCCCTTTATCCTTGCCCAATTCTCTCCTCCCGCTTTCCCAGAGAAAGTGTGAAAACAGTTGTTTAGAGGCTTAGGTGCTTTCAAGGCCACGATAGGGATAGATGTAGCCACCTGCCTCGCCTTCCTCCCTGCCCCCGATCGGGCCAACAGGGACATCCTGTTTCTCTGAGCCAGGAAACTTTCTCAGGGTCATTTGCCTAGTTATCTACAATCGGTGTCAAAGCTGTAAACGTAAGAAGGGAAAGGAGGAGAAAGGCCCTTTACATATCAATCAAGATTTGCATCAGTCAGGTTACATGAGAGTTACAATCAGATTACATATGCCAGGCTTCGCTCCTAACACAAACATGCCTCTGCTGCGTGCATGCGGGTCTCCACAGGCTCTCACTCTCCCAATAAAGCCGGGTTGGGGCGATGTAAATACCATTTGGGACAGGAACTTCGCACAACCCCCTCCCTGACTCCCATTCACAGAGCCACCGAGGCAAAAGGGGCCACCCCATGGCCCAGGGGGTCAGCCCTGCTTGCCTGCAAAGCTGCGTTTCGCAGGAAAGCAGGGATGAGCAGGGACAAGGCGGGAGGCAGTGGGGAAGGGAACCATGGACAAAAGTATGTCTTTAGTCCCCAGCAGCCACAAGGCTGCTTGCATGAGCATGTGTGAATGGTCCACTGGAGTCAAGTACACCGGCATGAGCCCTCCTCCCCGGCCTGTGCAAAAGGGCCTTAGTGATGTCACATTAAGGCAAAGATACAACATGTGCACAGTTAGAAGTGAATGAAATTGGCAAGAGAAGCTGCTTTTGCAGAAGGAAATTGACAAGGGACTGCTGCAGTAATGATTGTGTGCTACTGCTGCTCTAATTTAGTAGAAAATGTGGTGCTTTGTGGTGGGGGGTGGACTACAGTTTTCTGTTCCTTCAGGTGGTGCCTGTTCTAGCAGGGTGTTGGTTTTTTTTGGCTTTCATTTTGTGCAAACACCTTGCCCTTATCCACACACCATGTGGTTGCCTATCCTCCCCTTCAGCTATTTTCTCTTCCTTTTCTTCCTCTATTTTCAAAAGGATTACATATTTTTTCTCATTGTCCTATTGAACTAGTGATGAAATGTTGAGGCAGCAACATGAACTAGCATGGTTGATTGTACCTTCGGGACCGCATTACCCCATACGTCCCAACTCGACCTCTGCGTTCGGCAGAGGCCAACTTACTGGAGATCCCTGCCCCCTCAATGATGCGGCTGGCCTCCACTCAGGCCAGGGCCTTTACGGCTCTGGCCCTTGCCTGGTGGAACACTCTCCCTCCAGCTGTCCAGGCCTGTGGGACCTTGGTGATTTCCGTAGGGCCTGTAAGACTGAGTTGTTCTACCGGGCCTTTGGAGATACCAGCCGCTGAGTTGTGCCCCCCCCCCCCAGCTCATGGGTCCCTAATACCATCGGGACCTATTATTGAGACCTATAGGTCCTAATACCATCAGGACCCACTGCCTCTCTCTCCTCCTTTTAGGAGGATTAGGTTTAGGTGGGATGCCATTTTAGGATAACTGCTGTTTTTATAATATTTATGGAAGTTCTGTATGATGATTTTATGTATGGTTTTATGTTGTACACCGCCCAGAGCCCTTTGGGGATGGGGCGGTATATTAAGTTAAATAAATAAAAATAAATAAATAAATAAATTGATTGGATCTGCAGAGATACACATTAACATGGTCAACTGGATCAGTTTTGTCAATTTCATATTGAACTACCAATGTAACATGGGGCAGACAGTAATTTTGAAGCTGGGGTGATTGAAAGGAGTACTAGGAGTAATCACAGCAAGTAATCATGGGCTGATGTAGTAATCATTGCGCATTAGCAGGAATCAGATTTGGCCAAAACCTGTGATTCTTTGTGGTGGGTGAGTTACTTGTTTCTGTTCTGTCCGGTAATGGCACCTGCTCCAGAAGTTGTTTGGCTTCCATTTTTGGTTGATAATTCTCAATAGTAGAAATGGAGACATTTTTGACTGCACATTAACACTACAAAAAGGAGAGGAGGGTTGCTTTTCTGCATCATGAATGACATCCCCTCACCATCAGGAATAATATGTTTTCAGTAGCAGTACGTAAAACAAAAACAACTGAAAAACAAGAGGAAAAAATATTGGAGGTGCACGGAATGATTTCACAGAAAATGTTTCCAAGACGTTAAGCTGTGCATTACAATGGAAAGGGCCATTGTAATGTAGTGGTTAAGAGGGGTGAACTCTAATCTGGAAAACCAGGTTTGTTTTCCCCCTCTTCAAGATAAAGCCATTGGATGATCTTGGGCCAATCACAGTTCTCTGAGAATTCTCTCAGTCCCACCTACATCATAAGGTGTCTATTGTGGGTAGTGGAAGGGAAGAAGTTCGTAAGCCACTTCGAGACTCCTTAAAGGTTAAGAAAAGTGGAGTATAAATCTTCTCTTCTTATTTGGAGGAAATGGTTCAATGAAACGTAAAGCACTGGAATGATTTTTCCTTATATATTTTAGATTCTTTTTAATCCTAGGTGATCAGAGTTATTTCACATCATCCTCCACCCGGGTTGCTTTATGTGTTGTCTTATGTGTTGTCTTCTCTTCCTGAGGGGAACATCTGATGTGGAAGTCAAAATATACTTTTTTTTTATCTTCTGAGAGCAGCTGACTACTTTCATGTCGTGCTGGCTGTCAGAGAAAGAAAAAAAGTGAAATCTATCATAAGCTAGCCAGCAAATAAAATAACTGGCGTGTAAAACAGGACTGCCAGGGAATGGCCATGAGACTTATGAGCTCCTGATACAAAGCACTGAAGATCTTTGATAAGCTTACCTTATGTTACTCTTTTTAGGTGGGATGGGGGAAAGGGAGATGATGACGGAAGTACATTTTATTTTTCTTTAATATCATAGCTGTGGCCATTCCTTTATCCCTCCTGCCCTCAAATTTTTCAGTGCCAAAGTTGCCTTGAGATTGCTTTATGGAGTCCCAATTTGAATTCAAGCTATTAACCACTCCTTGAATTCCCTTCAATCCAAATTTTTTTCATAAGATAACTGGACTCCCAAATTGTGTGCCCTATGCAGCCTTTATCTGGAGATATACTTATGATGTCAATTTTTTTCATTGTCATTTTTAATAAAAAAGTTGTTAATATATTTAATATAAACTTCTCTTTTTTCATCTCAGAATCATAACTGAAAATATTTTTCATTTAAACATAGATATAATTCCAAAACTTTTGAAATCTTTTTACAGCTCCACCATACATGACTAAAGGAACCGAAAGTTAAAAAAAGAGAAGAGCTCATATTTCCTCTTCTATCACTGTAACACATGAAACTGTCTTATAATGAACCAGACCACTTGTCCTTCACAGTAAGCAATATGTATTCAGACTGGCAACATCTCTCCAAAGTCTAAGGCAGAAATCTTTGGCATCACCTGGTCCTTTTGAGAGGAGATGCCAGGAATTGAAGCTGGGACCTTGACCTTTTCCACGCAAGCACTTAGAATGTTTCTAGAACATTTTCAATTTCCTCCTTGTTTGCACCCACCTCCTTCAAACATTTCATAGCTGCCAAAATTCATAATTTTAATTCCCTATTCATAGAAACAATGCTTTGTTGATGCATTGATTTGATGCTTTGTAGATCTGTTTGGAGCTGCGTGGCGTAGTGGTTAAGTGCTTGCATTGCCACTCATATGGTCAGGAGTTCGAGCCCCCTGTGGGTCAGATATCCTGGCAGCTGGTTCATTGTCAACTCAGCCATCCGTCCATCCATTCCTTGATCGGTAAATAAGTACCTAGCACATAGCTAGGGAGTAAAGAATAGACGGGGAAAGCAATGGCAAACTAACCCACAAAAACAACCTGCCTATGACATGCTTGCAGTGGTACCCCAGGGTCGAACACAACTGAAGGGGAAACTTTCCCCTTTTTAAAGATCTGTTTAATCAATGCTTCATTGATCCCAAAACAGCAAAATAAAAGCCACACAGAACAATGAAAATGAAGAGAGAGGTTGAGAGGACTGAGGTTAGGGATGTGAAAAAAAGGCAAACCCAGGGGGATGGAAAACAGCCAGGCTTTTCAGTGGGAGAGAAAAAATGTTTTAAATATAACTGCACTGTGAGGGGAGCTAGTGTTAGGTCTTGGACCCTTAAGCCAACAAATGAACTCTGAGGTATTGATCAGTAGCGTTTATGGAGCAGGCATCGAAGCCCCACACTAGAAAAGCCAGTTCTGGTGAAGTTGGCATTCACAGTCCCCTTTTCCCCCAAAGCGAGCCCCCCTCCCATTTTCCCCAAGAAGTTGTGGAAAACAGTCTTTGTAGCTGAGGCGCCCCAAGGTCGCAAGCAGATAGTGATAGACAGTCACCTGGCTTCCTGCCCCATGAGATAATGAGTGTAATTATTTTCTCATGGGATCAGGTGTCAGGGGAAAGCCTAGTTATCTACAAAGCCATAAAGGAAAGATCAAGGAAATAATGCCCCAAATGGCAGTGGTTACATATATCTTTCAGCAGCATTGATTTATTGTTTACATTGAGTTAGGAATGCATCTCAATCACATAGATGCTGCCCCCCTGACAGCCAGCTTGGAACTTTTTTCTTCCATTTGCTATTTTGCTGTAAAAAATAGATGAATAAAGATTGTTTCACCCAGTGATCGCATGCACATATTGTTTTTCCTTTCTTTTCGTTTTGAGGGGGCGTGTCTGCAAAGTCATGGAGACATGATTAGAGAAGCTGCACTATGTGCACATTTATGTTGCATACCTTCACAGACATCCCCCTCAAAACAAAAAAAGGAAAAATGAGATGTGTACAGAATCACTAGGCAGCAGAAACTTCATTCATCTACTTTTTACAGTGAAATAATGCACAGATGAGCGGCAGAGGAAACCTCTGTGGGAACTCTTCATGAATAATCTGTTGCAGCACACAAAATGGTGGTCGTGAGTGGTGGAAATGAACATAAGAGGTTTGGGCGGGAGAAATAAAGTGTTTCCTGCCTGCTTGTGTTCATTCAGCAGGGAGGAAATGTCTTAAACTTAGGTTGGGGAAAAAAGATTTGCTAGTTAAGTGATTTTTGAAAAACCAAGGTGGAAAGGAATAAAACGGGTTTAAGTCATTTTGGGGAAGAGAAGTGTGTGAAGTTCTTCCTCAAAATGCTTTTTATAACGTCCTAAAGATGTTATATTTATGCTGTGCGGAATCTGCCGGAGAAAAATGGAAACGAAATGTTTCCAGTACTCATGAGGGAAAATGAAGTGCAGAAGTCCATGAAGGAAATGTTTCATTATTGTTCTGGAAATGTTAGACCCCAATCTACTGTTTTAGATTTCATACTCTGCAACTTTGTGTTCTAAAATAAGAAAACAAAACAAAACAACAACAGAAATCTCGGACAAGTTCCGTGCAGTTGTGCCTCCCAGCAGGTTTCCCTTCATCACTTTTCATGTGCAATCTTAACGTGATTGGGCAAGCTTTCCATTTCAAATGCCACAGTAAAAGCAGAGGCAATGCTCAAGCATGAATGTTTCCTAGGGCTGCCATTATGAATCCTTGGAACCATGTATTTTTTTTTAAAAAAAAACGATTGTAAAATAGTGATAATCTGTCCTTTTCATGCATCAAGTACTTTACTTCAGGATGAAGGTCTTTTAAAGGCACTGTCAAAAACTCGGTCATTTCTAAGCAAAATGCTTTGTGATGTCCTGGGTGTTTTCGAAAGCATCTGTTTCTACAAATCAGGTCACCTGCAGCTTTTAAGTAGAGATAATGCCTTTTGTTCCCTTGGGAAAAAAAAAGAACAACCTTCAGGCAATCTTGGTTTCTAGCAGGTAAAATATACAACAGAAATGACAACCTGGTAGCGAGAGGTAAGAATTTTTCTTCTCAATTTTTTTTCATGTTAATCCCTAATATTAACCTTGTGAAGAAAAAGATGCAGGTAAAGTTGTCAAAGAGTATTAAACTGTGAAAATGGGTGATAATAACACAATGAAATGCAGTCCAGGGTTGGGAAAAAATAGATTGGGAATATTGAGACACATATTTGGCTCCATACCTTAGATATCCTGACCGAAATGCTTCAAGGCTAGCTTGATTTCATCAGATCCTTTAAGTTAAGCAAGGTCAGTCCTGGGCCCTTTCCCCACTTACCTTAAGCCCCACGCTACTCTCCTCAAGTAGCGCGGGGTCACCCGGCACTCCCCACTACAGGGGCAGCGGCACAACGAGTCATGGCCGCTAACGCCATGTCCGTTTCTCCTGGCTCTCCTCGAAACGAGATGCCTTTTGATGACTCCCCCCGCAATGAGCTTGAGTCATGGTAGCCAGGTGTGCGCCAGAGATGCCGCGCGCTGAGAGTAGCACGCAGCAAAGGGCAGCAAAGGTAAGTGGGGAAACGCCCCTGGTTAGTACTTGGATGGGATGGGGCTGACCTATGATGAACCAAAGGGATACTGTTTTTAATACAGTGGCATTTCTACCACCTCAGCCAACCCTTGGGGTGCCTAACAGTGTAGTGTCAAAGTGGGGAGCCCATTCCTTGAACTGACTCAGTGCAACCAGGGAGAAAAAGGACTATGTCTAGATTTGTCTCCCTTCACAGCAATTTGCATAATGCAATCTCACATTCTTCCCGACAGGATTAAGTCATCACAAAGAACTTTTCCCGGCAAAAAGGTCCCATCTCCAGTCCTGGACCATACACCCTGGTGAAGACAAAGGATGCGTTAATGGGATTGTACTAACTAATGCTTCTTCCTCTGACTAATACCTTTAACAACCAGCTGATTTTGCATTGTCATTGTTTCACAGCTGTAATTTCATCAACTCATTTCCCCCTTGGAGACACTCCCAAGCCTGGAAACATCAGTCTGATGTCTTAAACCATTAGACCAACAACTCAGCCATTAAGGTTGATGTCTGTCTCTTGTCCTTCCCAGGAAGGGCAGGAAATCTCTTTGTCTAGGGAGAGTAAGGATCACTCTACATAACCCTGATGGTCCATTTTTCCTTATAAGAAGTCCACTCTCCCGATAGATGATGTTCAGTATCTCTGGAAAACTCTCTGACTGTGATACTGTTCCACAGCGCTGTTCTCCCAGAGCTAAGCGTGGGTTACTTAAGTCTGTTCATCAGACCATTCCACTCCAAGATCAGGTGACTATAAATTTATTGCCGCTCCCCATATATTCCTTATCTATTCCAGACTTATTCCCTCACAACTACTTATATCCTAGGACTGTGCATGTGTGTGTTTTGCTGCTTTTACTGTGTGCTTAGTAAAAATGGTTGAACTTTATTTGCTCTCATGTGGGTTTCTTACAATAAGCTGATTCTTGTATACATAGGAATCAAGACCCCGAGCTTACCTGACCTTTTGCAAAGTCAAAAGTCTGCTCCTGCTAATTCCCCACACTAAAAGGGAGAGACTTCAGGTAACACTTCAGGTAACAGGGAGACCACCAAGGAAGACCAGGGATGCCATTCAGAGGCAGGCAATGGCAAGCCACCCCTGTTCATCTCTTGCCTTGAGAACCCTGCAGGGTTGTCGAAATTTGACTGCGACTTGATGAGACTGGCCCATTAGGCACAAGGTGTCTGCTGCACGATGGGGCAAATATCCATCTCAGCAAGATTTCTTGAACAGACCCATTTCCTCAAGTCCCGCTTTCACTTTCTATCCTCCCTGCAGCAATGAGAGCACTTCTGGCATGAATTTAATTTTGCTTCGCTGCCAGAGTGGGCAGATGTGCTAGTGAGCACAACTTTGCCCTGGACCGCTTCCCTCTGTCACAGACACTTTCCACCATTCATGAAGTGTTTATTCTTCTCCTGTCTTTTTCTCTCAGGAATTCAGGGAAACTTGTGTGGAGTTCACAGCACAACAACCCTACAGAGTGATGATCTGAAACTAGTTCTCCCCAGTCCAAAGCCACCACACTAACTAATTTGCCACAACTGGTCTAGCAGTAGAATTTTATTTGGTTGGAATATTGAATGGACCAAGTGGGCATTTTGTGATGGATTAAGTTTGGGAAATTGGACCAGAATTATTTATGCAGACTTTATTGAGTACATATTAATGTTTAATTTTAGTGCCTTTTTTAGCCTGCACTTCCTCGAAGGAATTGAAGGCAGCTTCATTCTCCCTTCCTTATCTTTCTACCATTTCAACACTATGAAGTAGACTAGGATGAGAGTGTGTTTGTACGATTTTATGTTGCTTTGTTCACATAGATGATCTTCTATACTGCTCAAAATATGGTATAATTTCCCATTTTAAAAATTCCTAATATTGTTGATTAACCTTACTGTCAGCAAATATTATTTGTATTCATCTCCATAGTATACCATGCTTATCTCAAATCCATGGCTGTTTCCACACAGCCAGAGCAGCGGGGCTGCATCGGCATGGTTCATGCCGATGCAAGCCCCAGGGCTGTTCACATGAACGGCCCCGCTGGCTGCGCAGCTGGAGGAGCAGGCTCTGCATGGCCGTGCAGCCCCTCAAACACCTCCTTTACCTCCTCCTGGCTTCCATTGCTCTGTGGAGGCCAGGGGACACGCCCCCATGGCTAGAGCAACGGCTGCAGGGATGGAGACCAGGAGGTGTGTCCCCTGGCCTCCACAGAGTGATGGAAGCCAGGAAAAGGTAAGGAGGCATTTGGGGGCAGTGTGGGCAAAAATGCCACCTTCTACCCGCTGTCGTTCACACAGCAGCGGGTGGAAGATGCCACTTTTGAAAAACCTCGCTCCCTGAGCAAGGTTCAAAAGCGGCATTTTCATAGCGTTGCTGTGATGCAGCAGTGCTTGCTGCATCAACAGCACCCCAGGGACAGTGTTTTTACCGTCCCTAAGGCGCTGTTATTGGGCTGCGTGGAAACAACCCATGTTTATTATGAGTTTCTTAATGCACACTTGCTTCTTCCACAAAACAAAGATCCAATCTTCATTTGGAACAGGAAGTGCCTCAGAAGATATCATGGAGCAGTCATTCAGAAAATAGATGCTGCCATGATTGGAGGAGCCCTACCTTCACCCCTTCCAACCTTCTGTTTGCCATCCCCCCTGGCCACATGGCAGGCATGTTGTGGTTGGTCCCACTTCCTAAGGCAGCCATTTTGTAGTGATGCCCACACATTCCAAAAGTTTCCAAACATTTTCGGTGATTTGTGCAGAAAGGTCCCCTGACTTTTATATATAAACCATACTGATCTCTACCAACCACAGGTTTCAACCAGCCAATCAGATGTGTAACAACTTAACTAGATCACCCTTCATCCAAGCCCGGCCTTTCTAAATCATATTACAGCTTCTGCAATAGCCATGTTCTGCTTATGGCTACATCCCCCCCCCCCCCCCATGAATGGGTTGTGTAGGAAAGGAGTTCTTGAAATACCTGAGATGTTACTTGGAAGCCGAAATGAACTAGAGTCTTTGGCACATTAGACATTAACAAGTTTTTATTCCAGCATTAAGCTTCTGTGGAAGAGCTCCAAGGACACCAGATGCTTCATTAGAGTGGCACGCACACACATTTTTGGGGAAAAAAAACGAAAGGGCAGAGTTAAAGGGTCATAGAAGAGAGAAAATATGAGGTGAAATGTACCTATGTAAAATTCAGAGATAATCAAGAAAATTGCAGAGACTACTCACAATAGCAGTAATTGGCTATCTTCCTAGTTTTGCTAAGCTAGTAATGGATGAGGGCTCCCAGATTTTCAGGCGCCTGCTTATTTTTGCCATCACAAAGTAAAGTTGCTGCAACTCTGGAATTATTTTGAAAGCTGTGATTGTTGGTGGTGTAAAACCCACAGAACCTATTCAAGGAAGGGGCATGAGTAAATCTCTCTCTTTGTTAGATGGCTCATTGTCTAACCTCTCATCAGTGTATTTGTTTCAGCTCGAGGAGTGAAAACCGGGGGGAGGGTTACCAATGGTGTGTTGGGAAATTCCTAAGGTTGCCATGCCCAGGTAGTAGCTGGAGATCTTCTGGGATTACAAGAGATCTCTAGGCAACGTAGATTAATTCAGGTGGAAAAAATGGCTGCTTTGGAAGGTGGACTATGGCATTACACATCATTGAAATTCCTTCCCTCCCCAAGCTCCTTCCTCCCCTGGCTCCACCACCACCACCATGATTGGGTACTTCCAAACCCAGAGCTGGCCTCTCTAGAAAATCCTGAAGATTTGGGAGGGGGGGAAGATCTGGAGGGGATGGGGTTGGGGGACTGGACCTCAGTGGGGTATAATGCTGTAGAGTCCCCCCCCCCCAGTGGCTATTTTGAACAGGGGAACTGATGCCTGTAGTTTGGAGATGAGTTGTAATTACAAGAGATCTCCAGGCCCCATCTGGAGAGGGACAGCCCTAGCTGGAGAAGAGTTCTAAGTATTTATGGGCGTCTGGTTGCTCAGTGGCTGGCAAATAGGGGGACTGGTTCTTACCAGATCTGACACCCATGCAGACAACATCCAAGGCTGAGAAAGAAGTGCCCCTCTCTTAGTTTTTGTCTGATCAGCTCACACTTGGTCAGAAATACTTCTGAGATGAAATTCTCTCCTGTGCCTATACCTGTTTGTGGGGTTGCTCCTTTCCCAGAATGAGTATGTCTGCCCACATGATAGATAGGGATGCTGTGTTTATCAATCACACCAGTGTCATTTGCTTCTGGAGGTCAGCTGCTTGTGCATAAATGAATCATGGTTGTTTTGATGGTACCCATGCCCTCCAAGGGGCCACTGTGAGACCAATAGCGTGGACGTGCATTGAGGATGCATATCTTGGATGGATCCAATGAAATGTTTCTATGGATGGAAGGGTTATTGTTTGTGGATCACAACACAATAGTACCTTTCTATTCTGCATTGGTCAGACCTCACCTGGAATACTGTGTCCAGTTTTGGGCACCACAATTCAAGATGGATATTGACAAGCTGGAACGGGTTCCGAGGAGAGAGATAAAAATGGTAAAAGGTCTCTGGAATCCATGCCCTATGAGGAGAGACTTTAGGAGCTGTGTATGTTTAGTCTGAAGAAGAGACGGTTAAGGGGTGACATGATAGCCATGTTTAAATATTTGAAGGGATTTTCATGTTGAAGACAGAGCAAGCTTGTTTTCTGCTGCTCCAGAGACCAGGACAAAGAGATTCAAAGTACAGGAAAAGAGATTCCACCTAAACAGAACTTCCTGAATATAAAGGCAGTTCGACAATGGAATACACTGCCTTGGAGGGTGGTGGAGACTCTTTCTTTGGAGGCTTTTAAACAGAGGTTGGATGACTATCTGTCAGGAGTGCTTTCATTGTGTATTCCTGCATGGCAGGGAGTTGGACTGGATGGCCCTTGTGGTCTCTTTCAACTCTTATGATTCTGTGAAATGTGCCAAGGCGATATAATAATTTTAATCAAAGTTAATTGATGTCAGCTGCATATGGTCTGTGAAGTTGAAGGCGGATGATGTGACTTTTCTCACAGTTGGGTGGCAGGCACTTTGCAAGTCATTATGGATCTGTCAGGAGGGGGGCATTTGCTGCTAATTGCCCAGGGAAAAGCTTATCAGAGATCCATGTGAGGAAGAATAATTTGTGCAGCTTGGATAAGAAGTTTGTACTTATTGAACCAAATCACCTGGATGTAAAAGGTACCATTATCTAGTCGGTGGGTCTAGAAATGAGATTAGCTTCATTGGGGAAGTCTGCAGGTTTACTTTTTAAAAATATTGGCCTCCATTTCATGATATAAATTTTGGTTCAGGAGTTATTCTGCTTTCAAACCTGTTCTCTTAATAATGAGGCGGCCCCTCATGTAACCACCTACTCTCCTTAAAAGGTAAAGGTAGTTAGTTTCCTGTACAAGCACCAGGTCATGGGATGACATCACGTCATGACATTTACTAGGCAGACTGTGTTTGCAGGGTAGTTTTCCATTGCCTTAGCCAGTAGTCTACAATTTATCCCCAGCAAGGTGGGTCCACATTTTACCAACCTTGGAAGGAAGGAAGGAAGGAAGGAAGGAAGGAAGGAAGGAAGGAAGGAAGGAAGGAAGGAAGGAAGGAAGGAAGGAAGGAAGGGAGGGAGGGAGGAAGGAAGGAAGGAAGGAAGGAAGGAAGGAAGGAAACCTGAGATCGACTTCTGTTGGGATCAAACTCAGGTCATGAGTAAAGCTTTGACTGTAATACCTCAGTTTTGCGCTCTACAGCACCAGGCTTTCCTTAAAATCCTTTTAGAAAAGATTTAAACAGGTTAATAAAATCACTTCTTAAAGACCTGAATGACTCAGCCTGATCTTGTCAGTTCTTCGCTGCTGAGCAGGGTCAGCCCTGGTTGGTGCTTGGATGGATGACCTCCATGGAAGTCCAGGTAGCCACACAAAGGGAGGCGATAGAGATCATCTCTGAGCAACTTTTGCTTTGAAAACTCTGTGGAGGTCACTAAAAGTCAGTTGTGGCTTGACTTGACTTTTTACCACCAAAGGTATAACTGGACTCATAATAAACATTTTCACCAGTTTTTAAACATCTTATGAAATATTTTGTAGCCACTTCAAACAATAGGGTTGCCAGCTCTGGGTTGGGAAATTCCTGGAAATTTTGGGTAGAAGCTTGGGAGAACAGGGTTTGGGGAATGAGAACATCAGGTATAATGTCATCAATGTCATCCTCCAAAGCTACCATTGGCCTGTGGCTCAACCAAAATTTTTAAATGTTCTGAGACAGGAAACAAAATATTTTCTCCATGGAGTTCTGCATTGGTTGTACCTCCAAATGTTTTATTTCCAGCCTCAACATGTTTTAAATGAATCCCCTTCTCAAACAATTCTCTGGTTGAAACATTTTTAAATTGTCATCAGTTGCGGTGCTATCTATTGACTATGTTTCCCATGTAAGGGTTTGTTACTTCAGTCAATAATTGGCCCCTTCCCCACAAACAAAATAATGCATTTTCAAACCACTTTCACAACTGTTTGCAAGTGGATTTTGCCATTCCGCACAGCTTCAAAGAGCACTGAAAGCAGTTTGAAAGTGCATTATTCAGCATGTGCGGAATGAGCCATTGAGACTCAGGATAGGCTCAAGGGCTTTATTGAACTGTGTCACGACCTTAGCTGCAGAAAGCCAGAGCTGGGGCTCAGGCTTTTGGTGCTAGTACATATCTCCAAACAATTCCCGCTTCTGGTGCTCCACCCTCCCGCCTGTTCCCACAATAGGCAGCATAAGAAAAGGACAGTGTGAAGAGAGTATTGTTATGTGTTTCAAACTCTAGGACAGCGATAGAGCTCAGTCTGGCATCAGGGAACGAGAGGAACGAGAGATGCATATTTCACTAGTTACAAGCACAGCAATTGAAACAGAATGGCCCATTAGCACACAGATATCAGCAAGTGCAGGTGTGACCTTGGCATAAGCCCGCTGATACCAGGCCAGGCGGGAGCCAGGCCTGACACCATACTTCTCGGCTTCCCTGAACTTCACCCTCAGTGCCATCTTCTGAGCTCGCTCATTTCCCCCTCACCTGTTTCCTTGCAGCATTTCCCTGTTTATTTTTTGGGGGGAGCAATCTTTGAAGCACTGAGTATGCAAGGAATGCTATAATCACTAAAAGTCGACATGGGTTTCTCAAAAACAAGTCATGCCACACTAATCTTATCTCTTTTTTTTGACAGAGTGACAAACTTGGTAGATGAAGGGGATGCTGTGGATGTAGCACACCTTGACTTCAATGAGGTTTTTAAAGTCCCCCATGACATTCTTGCATGCAAACTAGTAAAATGTGGGCTAGACAAAACTACTTTCAGATGGATTTGTAACTGGTTGACTGACCAAATTCAAAAGACATTCACCAATGACTCATTTTCATCCTGGAGAGAAGTGAGTAGTGGAGTGCCACAGGGTTCTGTCCTGGGCCCAGTGCTAGTCAATAGTTTTATCATTGATTTGAAAGATGGAATAGAGGGCTTGCTAATCAAATTTGCAGATGATACCAAATTAGGAGGGATAGCCCCAAAGGATAGAGTCAGAATTCAAAATGACCTGGACAGATTAGAGAGCTGCGCCAAAACAATATGAATTTCAACAGAGATAAATGTAAGATACTACACTTAGGCAGAAAAAATAAAATGCACATATATAGGATGGGTGACACCTGGCTTGACAACAGTATAATTGAAAGAGATCGGGGGGGGGGGGGTGTGTGTGTGTTAGTAGACCGCAAAATGAACATGAGTCAGAAGTGTGATGCAGCAGCTAAGAAAGGCAATGCAATTCTGGGCTGCATTAATAAGAGTATAGTGTCTAGACTGAGGGAAGTAATTGTACCACTCTACTGTGCATTCTCACTTGGAATACTGTGTCCAGTTCTGGGCACCACAATTCAAGAAGGATGTTGACAAGTTGGAAAGGCAGAGGAGGCCGACCAAAATGGTCAAATGTCTGGATTCCATGTCCTGTAAAGAACAGCTTCGGGAGATAGGAATGTTTAGTCTGGAGAAGAGAAGGTTAAGGGGTGACATGATAGCCATGTTTAAATATTTGAAGGGATATCATGCTGAAGAGGGAGCAAGCTTGTTTTCTGCTGCCTCAGAGACTAGGACGTGGAGTAATGGATTCATGGTGCAGGAAATGAGATTCCACCTAAACATTAGGAAGAATTTTCTATCAGGGCTGTTTGACAGTGAAATTCACTGCCTCGGAGTGTAATGGAGTCTCCTTCTTTGGAGGCTTTTAAACAAAGGCTGGGTGATTCTATGCCAGGAGTGCTTGGATTGTGTGTTCCTGCATCACAGGGGGTTGGACTCAATGGCCCTCATGGTTTCTTCCAACTCTGTGATTCTATGATTCTAGAGAATGCAGCGTGAGTCTGTGAAGCACTGAAGCACTGATTCAACTCAGAACTAGTCTGTGAAGCACTGATTCAACTCAGAACTAGTCTGTGAAGCACTGAAGCACTAATTCAACTCAGAACATCGCAGGGGGTTGGACTCAATGGCCCTCATGGTTTCTTCCAACTCTGTGATTTAATGATTCAAGAGAATGCAGCGTGAGTCTGCGAAGCAGAAACGCAGTTGGGGAATAGTCTGTGAAGCGCGAGGATTCAACTCAGAACTAGTCTGTGAAGCACTGAAGCACTAATTCAGCTCAAGAACAATAAGGTTGGACTCAATGGCCCTCATGGTTTCTTCCAACTCTGTGATTTAATGATTCAAGAGAATGCAGCGTGAGTCTGCGAAGCACTGAAGCACTGATTCAACTCAGAACTACAAAGAGAGAGAGAGGGAGAGAGAGAGAGACTCACGTAATGCCAGCCAGGAATTGTTTCGAAGGGGTTAGTGCCCACATACATCATTGTAATGGGCGGGACTGAAAACATTTTCAAAACATTTTAGGGAATTTGTGTGGAAAGGGCCAGTGTCTCCTAGCGAACTGGTCTGTATACATATATAAAAAAGGGGATATTCCTAAATGAAGTGATATTCCTAACCTCTTATGCTTCACTTTGGCCATGAGTGGATTACTTTTGTTTCAAATGGAGCACGATTAAAGACGTATCTTTTTGGAAGCATGCAAGGAAGAACAGAGCCACTCCTGTTTCCCTTTTTAAATATCATGATATTGTTTCACGCTAGCAGTTTTGAAAAAAAAAAAACACAACCAATTGTTAACTTTAAGCCAGGCTGCTGAGAAAGAAGCATTTAGAATGCAAAATTCCCAGGGCTTGCATGTTCCTAGAGGCCTGTGAATCAGGTCACAATCTTTCATTGGGTAATAGTTGGGATAACAAACTTCCAGGGCGGACCAGGGTTTCCAGAATGACAAGTAGCAGCCATCGAGTCACCGGTGGCAGCCATTGCGGCAGAGGTGCGCAACATGAGGCAAAGGGAGGGGGCAGCCAGCTCTGAGGGCGCAGGTGCAGGGAGCTGCAACGATTGGCCCGAGCTGCAAAGGCGGGAACCGCAGAGCGCTTATAAGCGCCACGCCCCGAGCCTCGGCCTTCTTGGCTAGCCGAGGCTCAGGAGCGACGTGACCCACCCACCCTCCCTAGTTACAATTGTTAATGGTTGACATGTTGTAAATGGTTTTTATTGTTATACTTGTACTTTTGTTAGCGCAGCCCGGTGGGTTGGCAACGGAATCGCAACATCTGTGGGGAGAAGCCGAGCCGGGCGGCTGGTCTTCTCCATGGTTGGTGCCCTTAAGGAAGGGCCTGGGGGTGGGGCGAGCTGGTAAGCAAGCCGGTAGGCTTAGCTGGTGCCCGCCACCCCAGCAGGAAGGGTTGACACCAAGGGTATCCACCCCGGTGGCTCCCGGCTTCCTGCCAATGCCCCAATAGGGATTGGGGACAGCATGGTCGGGTCAGCAACGGTGCTGACATGCTGATGTTGCGATCCGTTTGTCTCCCAGCTTCTTGAATGTTGTTTGTTAATTAATAAATTGGGCTGCGGCCCAATCTATCTCCAAGCCCTTGTTGTGTTTTATTTGCTGGGGAAGGGTCTACACCATCAGCACGCAAATGAAATCCAGAATCCAGTGATCAGTTTCCCTGGAGAACATGGTTGCTTTGGACGGTGGATTGTGTGACTCTTGGTCTGTTTACTCAGATTAGCAGTGGCTCTTCAGTTGTCTCAGGCAGAAAAAGGTCTTTCAAATCACCTCCTCTTCTCTTTTTAATTGGTGATGCCGGGAATTGAACCTGCGACCTTCTGCATGCAAATCCGAGGCTTCTTGACTGAGCCCTGGCCTCTGAATTTTAGGGTTCCCAAATGTGGCAGCAGGGCAGGCACAAAGACAATCTTGAGGGATGAGCAGTGGCTGTTGGTAGCCCTGATTGTACAGTGGAGAACTGCCACAGGCACCTTTTTATGTATGTCAAAATCCATTGTGGCAGTTGAGTGACAATTCTAAGTGTTCCCAAATGCTGCAATTGTTGGACGTTTGACAGCATGATCCCCAACTCGCTGAAGTCACAGAAGAGATGAATGGCCTGATTTATTAGAGGTCCTTCACAATGCTGTGATCACCCAGCATGACTGATGTGCAGAGAAATGCATCGACCTCTGGTTTTGTGTTCTCAGTTGCCGGTTCAGACCGTAGAGCTTCACAGGTTGGATCTGCAATGCCAGCTTTGATCTACTTCCATTCTGGCCTAGCTTTTTTTTTGGTGATGCATTCGCCACTCCTTTATTAAGAGATCTTTATGAGACAATGTGACCTTTTCTCTTTTACATATGAAACTGGCAGCAAGAAAAGCTGCCTCAATAGGTCTTTCTTCCTCCTTTTTCGCTCTTTTGGAGTAGGACATCTCACTTAAATGTCTAGCGAAGAGTTTACAGGATATTGCTGCAGCTGATCTCTGGTCCCGTGCCCATACTGTTTGTTCCCCGACTTGTTTTCATATAAAGTATGCAGTCCCATTCTGTTGTGCTAATTACTTGAAAAACCTGACAGGTTTTCACTATCAATGGCTGCTCACAAAATAAGAAGAAGAGTTTGGATTTATACCTTTCTCTCCTGTTTGTAAGGTGGCTTACAAACTCTTTTCCCTTCCTGTCCCCACAACAGACACCTTGTGGGGGGGGGGGAGCTGAGAGAGTTCTGAAGGACTGTGACTAGCCCAAGGTCACCCAGCTGGAATGTAGGAGTGCGAAAACACATATGGTTCACAAAATAAAGGCTCTGCCACTCAGGTGGAGGAGTGGGGAATCAAACCTGGTTCTCCAGATTAGAATTCACCTGCTCTTAACCACTAAACCATGCTGGCTAAATATATATCCATCTGAAAACCTTTATGGTAAGCTCACAGGTGTTCCTTATCCACTAGACTATGCCCTTGTAATTCTCCGGATAGCGAAACCTTACCAATATTCTTCTTTTTTGCAAGTTTTATCATCATGAGCATCAACAGAGGATTTTTCCTCAATTATTGAAATTTAGAGACAGTACAGAACAATCCTGCATACTTTTTTTTGTTAGAAAACAAAAAAAAATTAGGATCACATTAGAGGTTGCAAAATTTCTGGCAGAGGTTTTCAGAATTCAAAGCCAGAGATCTCAAGCAGCTGTTCCCCAGTTGTAATAGTTTGCTCCTAAGTCTATGTAAGCTTACTCCTTTTGTTTCCTTAAGCTATGGACCTGTTCATTATTGTTGACTGGATACTGTTTTCTGCTGTTTGAGGTTGTTTTATTAATCAATTGACTGCAACAATAAAATATAAGATATCTGTTATACCATTAGGAACATGTTCAAAGGGCTTTCTTCAAAGAAGCTACTAGAGGCCAATTTTGCTTTCAGTAAAATAATTAATATAATTCCTTAAATGTGTTTATGAATACTTAGGCCAACTCTGCAATCAGTTTACTCATTCCTATTAGCTTTTTAAAAGCCAGTTGTTGCATGAAAAGTTCTCTCCTAGACCCATATTAACTTCCTTGCACAGTAAGAAATGTTCCATTTCCACTTTGCAGTTTTGAGTTCCCTGAGTTTCCTAAAACCAGTACTTAAAACCAGTACATAAAAGAAGAGGGATGGAATGGCTTCCTGATGAGTTTAGAAAGACTTCCATTCTCTTGGAGTTCCACAAAGGACACAAAACAGAATGATTAAAGAGGACTTTTTACACTAGTAAATAGGATTGTGCTGTAATGAAATGGCCAGAAGAAGAGGACGTGGGTTGATATACAACTTGTCCTCTGCTGTCAGGAGTTTCAAAGCAGCTTACAATTCCCTCCCCTCCCCAATAAAATAGGCATCATGTGAGGGCAGGTGGGGTTGAAAGAGTTCTGCAAGAATTGTGACTGGCCCAAGTTCACCCAGCAGGCTGCATGTAAAGAAGTGGGGAATCAGACCTGGTTCTCCAGAATAGCGTCTTCTTCTCTTAACCACTTCACTGTGCTGATTCTTGAAAGTTGCATTGGTAAAGAGAGGGGGACTGTGAATTACAGCACTGTACTGACATCTTAAATTGTTTACATACATACATAAGCCTTTATTGGCATAGTCAGAAAGAGTTACATAAATCGGGAACAATTGCATGGAAACATGATAGATAAAAGGCCCCACGGGGAGCACAACAAGTACGTTCTACTGGGAACTCTCAACTATCTCCGCAATGAAATTGGCGATCTCTTCACAAAGACCGGGGTCTGAGTTGTTTAACAATAGAGATAACCTAGTCAGATCAGGCAGCCCAGATTGGAAGAAAAAATGTAAGTTGGTATATTTAGATCTGATGTTATCAAATCTGGTGCAGTGCAAGAGTTGGTGAGTCAGGGTTTCAACCACATTAAGTTTGCAACTGCATAACCTTGAGGATTTATCTAAATTGCTGAACCTACCCTTTAATAGGGCAGAGGGCATAACGTTAAGACGTGCAATGGTAAGAGCTCTCCTTGCACGTGGGTTCGTTAAGGTATGGAGATAATAGGCCATACGTCTCTGCTCAAATGGAATTAGGAGTTGTGTTGGAGAGCAGGTTTGTTTGGCTGCCTAAAATTGTAAGTAAGAGCATGCACCATTTTTTCCTCTATTATTTGGGTTCGTGTTTAATAGACCTGGAAATTCTTGAAAAATCTGGAAAAAAAGCCAAATTGGGGTTTCAGCTTTTTTTTTAGATATCTGAAATTTTTCAAGTCGAATTTCCAAACCTAAATTTCAAAAATGCTGAAGTCCATGAACATCTTGGAGGTGGCAGAAGGCACAGAGCTGACCACTGGGCTCACTTTGGCTGATCCCAGTGTTTAGCTCTGCACTATTTGCCATCTTTTAGACCCATGTGAAGACAGCAGCTGCGGAGCTGAATGCAGGGCTCATCCCAGCCCAGAATTCAGCTCTGAGCTGCCTGCCACCTCTGAGCCAATGTGGACTTGGGAAGTGGTACAGTGCAGAGATGAATGCTGCACCCCAGCCAAGTTGAGCCCAGCATTCATCTCCATTCCCTTTCTGAGCCCCACAGAAACTTCTGAGGCTGTGGCTCTGCTGAACTGAATGCCGGACCTGGCCAAGCTGAGTCCGGTGTTCACTTCTGTGCTATCTGCTACCTCTGAAACCCAGCCAAGGTAAGTGAGGGGGAGAGGGAGGAAAGGGAGAGAATTTATGAAAATGGCGACAGGGCTGAAGTGGCTTGAATAATTCCGAAATAATTTAGCACTGTTCGGGATACCCTTTTCAGCTCCCTTAAATTGCTGCCAAGGGGCAGGGGAAAGTCTCCCCAAGTACCGAAAAGATTTTTTTCCCCTAGGTTTTTCAGTTCAGCTTTGCTGAAACTACACAGGTATGCTCCAGACCAGGCAGTTTCAACATCACTTTACATATCATGCTTAAAAACCTCCCACTTTGCTCAGCTTCGGGTTGCCAACCTTCTGAGTGGTGGCTGGAGATCTCCTGGGATTCCAATTGGCCTCCAGACGACCAAGGTGAGTTCCCCAAGAGAAAATGACTGCTTTGGAGGGTGGCGTCTGGGTGTCATACCTGGCTTGGGTCTCTCCCCTCCTCAAACCCCACCCTTCAGTCACGTGGAGATCAGGTCTCCAGGCCCCACCCACCCAGTATGGATTACATAAATTCTGCCAACGGGTCCTGCTTCCCCAAATCAGTTCTGCAAGTCAATTTACCACATGGGACAGCAGAAATGTAAAACCAGCAGTTAAGCAGAGGAATATATCCATTTCCTTGGAATCATACTGAAATGTTGGGAACTGTTTGTTTTTTTAATTATAAATATACTACTATTTAAAATATAATTTTGTTTTTTCTCAAGACGCAGCAAGGTAATTAAGAACTCCAATTTAGTTGAGAGTCCAAAGCTTTCTCCTCCCTTGACTTCTCAATTTTCCATGCAATGGAGCAACTCTCATGCTCATTGTTTAAATTTATCATCCTTGCCTCTGTCTGTGCGACATTATCAGAGTAAGGTTGCTACCTTTCTCTGGATGCTGCTTTCCGTTTTATCTGTCCCTTGTTGTAAATGTGTATCCAGGAGAGAACATTTGATTGCATTACCCACAGGCCCTAATTATATACTACAGAATACAGTAGTTTTCATACTCCCTGTTTCTCTGATCAATAGATTGTTCCAGGGGGCACTTTTTAATACGGCTGGTTCCTCTGTGACAAAATAGTACTGGGGTCTTTGGGGAAGGCTTCACAAAATATATCGCCTAAGGTGGGACTGCTGAGAACCTCCAAGAAAATATTTCCTCTTCTGTTTAAGAAGAACACACCCAAGATGCTTGGTTAGAACAGGCGTGCTGCTACTATCTCCAATGGAAACTTGAGTACATGAAATTTTGTATCCCTAACCTCCCACCCAAACAAACCAGGATGGCTCTGACTAGTCTAATCACATCGGATCTGAAAATCTAAGCAGCCTGGAATAGAACATGGATGGGACATCACTGAGGAAGTCTGAGGTCACTACACAGAGGAAGGCAATGGCAAACCACCTCGGTACCTTTCTTGCTGAGATAAGCCCATGTTTTTTGTATGTGTGTGTTAGGCCCACTCTGCACGGGCCTGGGGAGTGGTGGGGCACTGGTGTACATGACACCGGTGCAGCCCTGGGGCTGTTCACATACTTGTGTGCGAGCAGCCCAGGAGCTGCCGTGGCCCGTGGGTCATGTGTCTGCATGGAGGCACACCACTTTTTAAAACAACTTACCTCCTCTTCCTTGTGTAGCTCTGTTGGGCTGAGGAGACACACCCCTGTGGCCCTGTAAGCCTATATATCAGGGCACCAATAAATAACAACCCCAACAATTTCATTGTCAGGGCTGGTTGACTGCCTCTGCATAGCAACATGGACTTCCTTGGTGGTCTCCCATTCAAGTACTAGCCAGGGCTGACTGTGCTTACCTGCCATGATCTGAGAAGAACCATCTGCCTGAGCCATCTAGGTCAAGGTAAGAACTGTTCAGGGATGGTTTGCCATTGCCTGTCTCAACATAGCAGCCTAGACTTCCTTGGTGGTTGCCCATCCCAACCAGGGCTGACCAACTTCACTTTCAAAAGTGGATGAGATCTGACTAGCATTGGAAACTTCTAATCAGACTTCCTCTACTCTTCTTCTTTGTCTGTTTTGCAGTCAAGTCACAACTGACATCTGGAGATCCCTTGTGAGATTTTCAAGGCAGAGATGGTTTGCCCTTTCCTGCCTCTCCATAGTGTCTTTGGATTTCTTTGGTGGGTTCTGCCCAAGTACCCACCAGGGCTGGCCCTGCATAGCTTTCGAGATCTGATGAGATCAAGGTAGCCTTGACCATTCAGGTCAGGAGAGGAGTGGCAGAATACAGGTCCACATATATATCTTCGCAAGTCAGAATAATCAAATAACATAAAGGCATCAACATCCTCATAAACAAGGATTTTGCAATCTCATGGTACACATTTCCAATAAATAATTCTTGAGGGTAGAAGGCATGGTATAATTAAAGACTCATAAGACTTTTTCTTTGATACAACGAAGGAGAAAAATATTGGACTTGTTAATTGCTTTAACATTCCACGGCTTGGATTTATGGTGGATGCTACTTCAACCCTGCCTGTGCCCTTTTTATTTTTGGGTCCTTATCTCCTAATAAATATGCAGTCTCGTGAGAAGTTGTGCATACTTATGACAGTCAGTTAAATGCCAGAAAGTCACTGTAATAATCTTTGGCATCTTTCCACCAATAAATATTTTGTGAAGAATCCTCGTTTGATTTATTGTTTGCGTGTACGGCAACGGCTGAAGTGAAAAATGGACTTTTCATGGCTGAAACTTGGTATCGAGTGACAACAGTGTTGATTCTCTTAGGAACGGAAGGAAAAGGAAAATGGTCTTGATCATTCCTGCCGCATGACTGCAGCACCAATCAGAAGGAAATATATCACCGGGGCCTTGAATTATACATGTTTGGACTAATCTCTCATACGGAATTTGGCACTTGATTATATTTTAGCCTTTCAATTATCTTTGTTTTCAGGGAAGGTTACCGTAAAGATTTTTGAAAGTTAATATTAAAGTATTCGTGGCACATTAACATTCAGGAGCATTTGGATGGCATTTTATTTAGAGTCTTCAGAGATTGTCTGAAGCTTTCCAGGGAGTCATTGGGAACGCACAAGCCAAGTTGGACAGCATTTTGGGGCTAAATTAGTAAGAACTGGATTCCTAGAATGGGTTTGCTTCAAAATAAACTTGGCACACAAGTCTATGCTGTAGGAAGGTATGGTGGGGTGGAGATGTTGCACCATCTTGATATTGGCTTCTGGGGCTGATGCTTAGTAGTGCTTTTAGACATTAACTCCCCAGTCCTATGCAAAGTTACACCCTTCTACAACCATTGGGGAGGGCTTAGGATTACACTGTTAGGCCGTTTCCCAACTTTGGTCATTTCCCCTTTGCTGCACGCTACTCTCAGTGCGCGTCATTTCTGGCACATGCCCAGGCTTCCCCACGATTCCATGCTCTGCGCGGGGTCATCAAAAGGAGCCATTTTGAAGAGCACCAGGAATGACAGGCGCAGAGGGGGCACGAGAGAGGAAGCTTCGTGGAGGCTGTTTTGTCGCCGCCCCTGTAGTGGGGAGTGCCGCGGGACCCCGCACTATTTGGGGAGAGTAGCGCGCAGCAGAAGGTAAGTGGGGAAAGGCCCTTAGAGTAGATACCCAGTTTTTAAAATTTAAATTCTTAGATTGTGATATTCTGAAGACTCAAGGCTGTTATGAGGGTAGGAAACAGCATACAATACTAGTAAATACCAGTAGAAGAGTGAGAATCAAGCTCAGTAGCACTTTAGAGACTGTTGTTGTGTATTTTCCCTGTATTATGGCTGAGGTGGTCGGCTCTATCAAGGTCTTGCCCTCATTATCCCTTCTCCTTCCCCACCTTCTTCCTCCTTCCCTCCCTCTTTTCCTTCCCCTTTGTGCCTTTTTTCTTACCTCAGTTTCCCCCCTTCCTCCCATCCTTTTTCATTCTCCCTTTTTCTCTTGTCCTTCCCCTCCCTTTCTCTCCCCTCCCCCTTTACTGAGTAGGATGATTCTAGGGAGTGAGGGAGTTGTAATCAATGGAACTGGAATTACTGGAATGTGTCCGAGTTTGGGGAATAGAATGGAGTATGATGGACTGTTAAAACTTTGTAAATGTATAGCTTAACAGTGCATTGGTTAAACCATTTTAATTGTTTCTTTTAAATTCTATTAACTATATTTGTATTAATTATATGGTTGTAAGCTGCCCTAAGCCCTACCCAGTGCTGGGGTAGAGTGGGGTAGAAATCTTCTACCTTCTTTCTGCCTGGGAATTAAGATCACAGGGAGAAGTAGGGTTGCTGTTCCCCCACGGATGGTAAGGGATACCCACTCTGACCCCCTTCCAGACCCCTCCTCCAAATGCTGTTCAGCCAACTGGTGGGGTGTCTTATTACCTACAGGGTGGTCGGCATGGATTTTTCAATGTCACTTATGGAAATGAAACCATCACGTTGTTGACAATCAAAAGAATACTCTGCTGGTTGGGCAAAACTCTTTGGAAGAAATGGCTTCAACCACCTTGTGATCATCAGTGATGTGATGATATCACTTCTGGAAGTGATGTTGGCTCACAGCTGCCGACCTTCCTCCAGCCTCCCTTTGCAGCTGATAAGTCCCATCCTCCACCAGTTGCCAGGTTGAAGCCATCCTGCAAGCCTCACCAATCAAAGAAACTCCTTAGGTGGGAATATGCGAGAAGGCCTCTTCAAGGCCTTTTTATTTATATTGTGAGCTGCCTTAAGCTCTAGGGAAGAAAAATGGTTAATAAATGTTTTAAACAAAGTCGGATTTCTATACAGATCTTTGTCTTTTCACCCATTTGTGGTATGAGAGAAGGGTTATGATGTCAGAGTTCTGTATCGGGCATTATCATCAGGAATAGCAGTTAGTTAATATTAGAAGTGATTGCACTCTTGTCAGAACTCAAACTTGGAATATGTTTTCCATGCCACCTTGGGCACCTAAGGTCAGTCGAGCAATAGACCAAGTAAAGATGGGATGCTATGTTTCATGGACCATGAGTATGGTCCAGGGAATTGCCTTAGTCGTTCCACTCTTGGTCGGTCTATTGAAAGATGAAGACCTTGAAACACAGCTAGTACGCACATAACACTGTACAAATCCTTGAAATTTAATTTTGTTTTGCAGTAAGGTAATTAATTCTAATTAATCCATTCAAGAGAAGGTATTTTTCGCTGTAGGCACCTTCTGGAAGTCCAGGTACAATAACCAAAGTTAATTATCCAGTTGAAAATCAGTTTTGCTAGCCTGAACAGAAAGATGGGGACAAGTTTTAGTTTTCAATTTGCCAAGTATTAAAGCTTAATCACTAAAGTTATAATGAGGATTTAGCTGAAAGTTCCTTGCAGAATGCAGCGTTTTCCTTATGGATTAGAGCGCACTTGAAATGTTGTCGTCAGCTAAGAAGGGATTGAAGTCATGGAAAAATTGGCCAATTATGTTCCTAGTCACATCAAAGATGTTTAATATGCTGGGTGACAGAGATCAAAAAGAGAGCTAAGTCTGGCGTTTAGTAAGATATTGTGCCTAATACTACGCTTTGTTGATACTTTTGTACTGATAGAGTAAAGGCAGTTAGGACTTTTAAAATAGAATTCAAAACTAGCAAGTTACTTGAAAGTGACCTGTGCTCTGTTCTTTATCATCTATGTGCATGAGTCATAAAATATTATTTTCAGTGTTATTATTGTTTGGTGTTGTGACCTGTGATCCATGACATAGTGACCAAGAGTGCATAATAAGCACTATCTGGCCAACCTTGGTGCCAAATGCTGCCTGATAGAATTACCAACTACCTGGTCGACCCTGGAGTTCTTCCAGAATTGCAACTACAGACACCAATTCCCCTGAAGGGAATGGTTACTTCTGGCATCACATCACCATTGACCTCCTTTCCGTCCCCTCAGATACTCTCAGATCTCCAGCATATGTTCCTTCCCCACAATGGCATTTTTACCAGCCCCACGCTGGTCTATCTGGCCCATGCAGAATGGGCCACTGAGAGGCTGAAAGAAGGAGAGAGAGGAGGAAGCAAGGGCAAAGCAATGGGAGGACCACTCCTTTGAGTTCTTTGTGGGTCCCCCTTTTTATGTATATAAATTTCATAGCATCTCCAATGGGGATATAAATGAATGTGCTGTCAGGGAAATTCATGTAGAAGATTTATAATACCCTGCCTTCCTGCCATACAAATGGTAAAGGAGCCGTCTTACAACATGAAATTAAAATAAATTATAGTTGTAAAACAGATGCAGCCACAAACCTGAATCAAAAGAAACAACAGGAAAAGAAAGAACAACCCAGAAACAACCATATTTTTAGAAAAGCAGTAAAGATTTCTATAAAAATCAGCTCTGGCATATAATCATAAAGTCAATAAAGTTTCTGGATTAAAAGCAGCTCCTGGGAATAAAAACACTAAATACCCTCCTGAGTAAAATGATTTGCACCAGTTTCTGGAAAGCTCACAGTGGGTTTTGACCAATTTTGCCCAGGATTTCCAGAAGCAGGATTAGGGTTATGGACAAATAAAAGGTAGGCTTATATGAATCCAAGGAGTGTTCCAAGTATTCGGTTCTTTTAAAGAATTTTAAGGTTTTGAAGGTCAAAGACCATCACTTTGAGTTGCAAAAATAAAACTATAAAATAATATAGTCATCCTTCTATCAGCAGTTAACAAATATATTCAAATCAACAAGATGTTTAGACACAAATCATGCCTTACGTTAATTTCTTCAGACAAGGATCTGTGCATTCATTGAATGAATGTAAGATCTACTAAATGCATATACGAAGAATAATCAAATGTATACTGTCCAAGGGTTTTAACACATGCACAGGGCTAGAATCCCCCCAACTGTGTATTGAAGAGCTCAGATTTGCTTTTGTGAAGAGTGTTGGATTTGCCTTTCCTTTTGTGCTTGGGACTGATGGTAGCTTTTGAGCAGAATTCTGCTAGAAGGCTTTAGCAGAATAGTTTCAAAAAATATGTTTGGTGTATCATGGCCAGGTTTATAATCATATTAAGATGGGATTTTTTAAAATTGTTAGTTGAAATGAGTGGCCCAAAATGATTTACATCAAATTGGTTCAGCTAGATGGGACTAGAGGGTGTGGGGAAAGTCTGATTAGGAATTTCCAAATCTAGCCCGATTTTGTCAAGCCTCAGAAGCGACACTGGGTCAGCCCTGGTTCATATTGGGTTGGGAGACCACCAAGTGAGTCCAGGGTCACCATGCAGAGCCAGGCAGTGGCAAACGCTCTCTGAATGTGTCTTGCCTTGAAAATCCTTTTGGGTTGTCAAAAGTCAGCTGGCATTTGATAACACTTTCCAACAATACGAAACATTTCGGCTTGCCAAGGTATGCCGTTGTTGGGTTGTTAGGTATGCAAGAACCAGCAGCTATAACAACAATCTGTTGCTTGGTCCTTTTACCCTCAATCATTCCAGCATTACAGGATTTTCATAGTTCCCAACATCCTCTTGCTAAAATGCAGTTTTCAGTTACTTTGGTTGAACTCCTGTGTCTTAAAATGATCTCATTTGGATTAGTGTTTTGCTGTTTAACATTTCAGAATGTAACCAAGGTATACAAGTTTTTTCAAAGAAATGACTGAGGGCAAGAGGCACAATTCTGAAATATGCTCGCTCACTGTGCATATATTGTACGTAAACTGCCAGATAATCTCCATACTTTAGCTCCAACATACCCTTATTGACTCAAAATAAATGCCACTTGATGATGAGTACCAGAAAGCACTTACAGTTTATTTTCTAAGATTAAGGGTTCCCTGAAGGCACGCTGAAATGCTAAACTATAATACTTTCTGTGGAGTTAGAATAGCGTATCATGACAATAAAGTGTGAATTAAAATATCATTTCGAACTTTTTCAGGATCTCTGGAGCAGCGTGTAATAGCTTCTGGCTGCTTCCACCATGTCCTTGATGACAAATGTATATCTTTTGTTTGATATATGCAATGGAAATTGTCAACTTCAGTTTGTACTTTGGAAGCCAGGTACACAGTAGTCCTTTTCAGACATTACAGCCACAAGGTGCTCTCGTTATACTGTTACGCACATAACAGAGTCAAATCTATGTGCTGCCTTCTTCACACGAAGCAGTGACTACGAACATCTGAAGCATCGCTAGAAGCATACTCCCCCATTAGTGACCTTCACAGTGTGCGAGGTTGTCAAGGACGTAGGTAAGGGGGGGTTTCCAGCCATTTGGCACATTATTTTGGCGGCTGAGCATTCCAACTTAAGCAACCCTTTTGTGTGGTGTAAGTCTGTCAAATCCAATGGAGGTGTCTCAGCAGTTGCCAGGAAGGCCCTTTGGCTGTGGCAGGGTGCCGCAGCTATGGCACCATAGGTCCAGTATCACGGCTAGTCTCCTGAAGTCTTTGATGGTGCTGCCCAGCCCAGCCCCCACCAATAAATCTATGGACTTTAGAACTTCATCAATTTTGAATGCATGGGATATAGACCACAGTTGCACATGGACTTATGTTTAGATATTTGGAAACCATTTTTAGAAACTTATGTATAGATCCGTCACTACTGTTATATTTTTGTCTTTGCTTTTATGTATATCTTTCTTTAAAGTTTTTTTCTTTGTTTTTTTTTCTGGTGTTTTTTTTAAGGAAAGAAAAAACAACCACCTTGCATTAACTTTATTAGAAAGGAATACATTACCATATAAGTGACCAATTAGCTTGACATTTCACAGCTTGACAAGCCTATATTTTGACTACAAATACATTCTGGAAGGACTTGGTGTTCCCTGAAATGATTTACTTTTGCTTCAGGCTAACTGAAGCAAATTTGTGAGGTTTCTAATTCATAAATATTGACTCTAGTCAGTCAAGGAGAAAGAAAAGCAAAGGTTATATATTATATACAGAAGGTTCTTCTATTTTTAAGCTAGCAAAGGAAAAAAATAGAATGATAAACAGATGGCTTCCTTAGCATAAAAAATCAGATTTCTGCTGGAGAACCAGTAAGGTGTCATGGTTTAAGAATCTTGGACTAGCATTTGGGAGACTCAGATTCAAATTCCCACTCATGCCATGGAAATGTTCTGGGCTAGTCACACTATCTCAGCCTAACCCACCTCACAGGGTTGTTGTGTGGATAAAATGGAGGAAAGGAGAATGGTATAAAGCACTTTCCACTGGGGGTGGGGCTTGGGGAGCAGGAAGTCCCACCCCTTCCTGCTCCCCAAGCCCCACCCCCGGCCTCAGTGCTTATAAAAGCAGGTCTCTGAGGCCGGGACTGCAGTCTCTTCTGGCCTGCCCAGAGTGGAGGTTGGAAGGGACTGCTGGCTGCCGGCTCAGAGCCCAGCCGGCAGGGGGAGACTGGGTGTGGGGAGTTGGGCACCACAGACCTTGCCCATGTCCATGGGGGTGGAGCCTGGGGGCATCAGGGGGCAGAGTCGGGGTGGTGGTGGGGGCAGAGGGGGCGTCCCAGAGACAATTTGTCTCCAGGTGCCATTTACCCCAGGTACGCCTCTGCCTATTACCAAAATATCCAAAGTCCTTATGGATTCTTGCTGAATCAATGCACCTCTGAACCCTTCTCCCACCAAAATCCAACAAATCCCAGCTCTGTCAATTCAAATCAAATTTATTGTCAATGACCTCTGTAAGCAAAGCAAACAGAACTTTTGTTCTGCCATTTCTCTGACTTACATAATTACTGCATTATTATTATGTTGTACAATTTGTTGAGTCGCAAGGTCATACAGAGAGCCCTGAATGTTTAGCTGCTGCTTCTGAGATTTTAGTCAGCACCGTACCACATTTTTTAAAACCATATATTTCCAGCCTTAAGATCCAGAAGCACAATTTTAAATGGAAACTGACATTTTTGTGCAGTTGAACGCTGTGTTCTGTAGCACATTCTATGTGTCTGCAGAATTTTATCCTATAGCCCTACATCATTGACGTGTGTATTAGATTTAGGGTTTCCAGCCCTTTTCTGGTAACCCCTGGGAGGTGAGACTGAGGAGGGAGAGTATTGTTGATGCCATGATGTCACTTCCAGGTGAACATCTTGCAGTGATGTCACAGCACCTGTGATGCTCTAAAGGCCATAGAGATTTGGGGGAGCTTGGGGGAGAATGTCACAGATGCTGTCATTGTCCCCTTAATTTTATTCCTGCTGCTTCATCAGGGAAGTATCGGGGATGGAGTAAAAGGATGAGAAACTGGTAAGGCTAATTGAATCCTGAAGTTTTGATCATGTCACTTGATGTACAGTAGGTATGCTTAGATTCCCCATGACCAGGATGCACTGGCATAATGCCCATTGGGCAAGGTGGGCAGCTGCCCAGGGCATCACCTTGTGGGGGGCATCAAAATGCTGGGTTCGTTTTTGGGTATTTTAGTGGTTTTCCATTTTTGGCCTGCAGGGAGCGCAGTTTTTAGGCTAGCGGTACCAAAATTTCAGTGTATCATCAGGATACTGTCCTTATGCTATCCCCCATGTTTGGTGAGGTTTGGTTCAAGGAGTCCAAAGTTATGGACTCCCAAAGGGGGTGCCCCTATCCCCCATTGTTTCCAATGGGAGCTAATAGGAGATGGGGGCTACAGTTATGAGGGTCCATAACTTTGGCCCCCCTGAACCAAACTGCACCAAACTTGGGGGGGGGGTATCATTAGGGCAGTCTCCTGATGAGACTCTGAAAGTTTTGAGACTGTGCCTTCAGAAATGTGTCCCCCACAGCCTGCAACCCCCATTGATAGCAATACAGAAAACTCAATGAAGAACAAAGATTCTTGGGCAAATTTCTAGGATGTTCCTGTAGGGGATGCATTTTTGGATGTATCGGCACCAAAATTTCAGGGTATCATCTGGATATGATGGCACCCCCCAAGTTTGGTGCAGTTTGGTTCAGGGAGTCCAAAGTTATGGACCCTCAAAGGGTAGCCCCCATCTCCTTAGCAAAGAATGGGGGATGGGGCACCCCCTTTGAGGGTCCATAACTTTGGACCCCTAAACCAAACTGCACCAAAATTTGGGGGTAACATAAGGACAGTTTCCAACTCAGGGTTTGCCCAGGGCTACAGTTTGCCCAGGGCTGCCTCGTTACGCCCCTGCCAGGACGTCTTTATTGTTTTATTGCTCCTTAATTAATTCCTGCTCCTTAATTAATATCCTGTTCTTCTTTAGAAATTCGAGTGCCTATGTGCCAAAGCACTTAGGCAAATCACCTTAATTAATATATTAAACAAAAAGGCTCACAGAGGAACCCTGAATTTAGAGATGTTGGAATAAGCGATTCACCATGCCAGGGCGCTCGCTCTCTCTCTCTCTCTCTCTCTCTCTCTCTCTCTCTCTCTCTCTCTCTCTCTCTCTCTCTCTCTCTCTCTCTCTCTCTCTCTCTCTCTCTCTCTCTCTCTCTCTCTCTCTCTCTCTCTGTGTGTGTGTGTGTGTGTGTGTGTGTGTGTGTGGGCTATATCACTCTAAATGTGTTTATGTGTTGTCTCCTTGAATGAGATGCCTCTCTTTGTTCTTCACTTGGAAATTGCTCTCTAACATCCTCCTCTCTCTCTGGCTTTTTGTCTCTTCTTTTCCATGTGGTCACCCTTCTGCAGAAACAATGCCCTCATACTCCCACATACATGATACTGGATCAACTGGCCACTTGTGATAGCAGTTAGTATTCATTAGGTTTCTTTCTCTCATTTCAACTGCAACATGGATGTGAACCGAGTCTGCTCAAATAAACATGAGTTTTACCTTTTGCAATATTCTTCTTGGGAGTTTAATTTTGTGGCATGCAAAATCAGACTTCTATGAGTAGGCAAACTCTGCTATAACAACAACAACAACAACCTTTATTTGGCATTTAAAAATAGGTCCTAGAGCATTGCCAGACATTTTTGAAATACAAATCAAGAGTACAGTTAAAGCGCAGACAGGAAGACTGTATATAGCAGTATACATTACTTAGAAAGTTCTGTCACTTGTAAAAGAAATTTTGTTACTTTTTCCAAGAGCATGACATCTGTATTGTTTAACAGAAGCTCCACAACAGAACAGTCAGAATCTCTTTCAGATTTGTCTAGGGCCAGCCTGGGAGAGAAATTCCTAATGCCCACATATCTCAGACAGTCAAGAATAATGTGAGCAAGAGTCTCCACTTGATTTTTACAGTGTGGACAAACCTGATCCTGGAGAGGGATGGATAAGTAACAACCCTTTGTAATGGCCGATGGGAAGGTATTGGATCTGGCCCTTGTGATAATCCATCTCCGTTGGGGTTCAGTTAATAATTCAAGATATTTGGCTATGTGCCCCTGTTCCAGTATTATTCCGACAGAGAGGGGTGAGCATGATTTATTAGCTTGCCCCAACAAGATATGATATTCCTGTTCTAGAAGTCTACTTTTTAAGGTCTGGAAAATCTCTCTAGGTGTCAGCATACAAAGATCTTCAAGTAATAAACCTATTGAGTAAACTTTTGATTTGAGAAGTTGATACCATTCGGAGGCAAATAGGTCTGGGCACGCAGTGTATATTAAACTGTGCACATCAGAGTTAAAACATAATTTGATCCAATACTTGAATGTATTCAGCCATGCTCTTGTTTCAAGTAAGTTCTGACCAGTTTCTAAGCATAGTACAGCATATGGTACAGAGTGTGGTAATCCGAGTATTTTATAGAGGAATCCAGATTGTATTCTTTCAACGGACTTGTTCCATGCAGTTATCCATAAGGGAACTCCATAGAGAAGTTGCTGAACTACCTTGGAGTTGAAAACCTTTAGAGCTGCTGGGACATATCCCCTTCCCCTGGTGTGAAAAAACTTTACCACTACTGAAGCAGTGTGATAACTTCCTTTTACAGCAATATCTCTGTCTGGCCCATGTGGCTTTATGATGGAAGGTTAGGCCTAGATATTTAAAGGACTTGGAGTGTTCGACCTTAACCCCATTAATAAGCCATCTAGAAGGCTATATTCAGTGGTGGGATTCAGCAGGTTCGCACCACTTTGTTAAAATGGTGCTTGAAAACAACCAGTTGTTAAATTGTTTGAATCCTACCACCAGAACCGGTTGTTAAATTATTTGAATCCCACCACTGGCTATATTAATCAAATATCCCATTAAGAATTAGAGATAGAACTTTGCTTTGTATCCTGGTTCAGTAAATTAAGGCCCTGTCTTAACCCAGGCCCATTACTCATAAAGCCCTTTCCACAGTGCTATTAGTCACCACGGCCCCTCCACAGTGGGGTCTCCTCACATTTCCCTGTTTAAAGACATGGAGCTGCCCCTCTGTCTGCCACATGGACTGTGATTGCCTGCCCACACATCAATCTAAAGCCTTGCCTACCCACACTTTCAGTGCCTCTAGTCAAAAGGAAAGATCAACATTACCCTTTAAAGTTTAAACAAAAGATTTATTTTGCTTATATTAGTATGTGGAAGCTACTTTCATGACATTTTAAGGGAAAAAGCCAGCCGTTGATCCCTGAGAGGAATGTGGGGAAGGTCTCCCCAACCTCCTCTTGGGGATTGATGGCAGCCATTTCCTTTAAAATGCAAAAGCCATGAAACCATCTTCCACAATATCAACATAAGTAATATTGATATTACCTTGAAAGGGCTTTAAAAAACCAAAGCAGGCAACCTCCAATCTTGCCTTTGCCCCCCTCCCCCCCAGGAAGAAGGGAAGCCCCACAGCAAGAAGGAAACCTCATGATTTCCACACTCTCACAAACTACGTGGCATCAAGGATCTTTAATGGTGTCAGTACAAGAATGTCTGCCCTGAAGGACCTGTATGCTCGCTGTGGGACAGAGCACCAGTGCATAATCAGCCTCTTAGATTCGTCTTGAAGTTCTCATGTGAAAGCCCCGTTCTTCGCAGATGACCAGAAGAGAGATTGTGTGCCTTTGCTCCATCTGCAGTGCTGTGGACCAAACCAGGGGGATCGCGTTGGATGATCACCCCCATCCACTTCCGTGCACAAAAAAGTATTCATGTGTTAATCAGCATTCCAAAGGGTTATTGAGTTATCAGCTGAGTCTCTTTAAATGAGAAATATCTTCACTATCTCATTAAAGTTTTGTCCGCTCCCTGAATAGCTTTTTATTGACTGAGACAGTCTTTTGTACTTTCCTGGCATGAAATTATAATAAAAAATTGAGACTTACAGATGTCTAAATGCCCTTGAAACGCAAGGCGGAAACGGCCCCGGTTCAGTTTCTAAAATGAATGCCTATCGCTCATCGGAGAAAAATGATTTGACTTTGTATTCATTAGACATTCTCTGGAATGATCTTCAATTAAGCAGACAATAGGCTTCAAGTTCCCGAAAAGATAAGGTTTTAATCTTCCATGCAGATTTGGGTGGGTTTTTTCTTCTTCTTCTGGTCTCCTGCTTTAATATGTCATGGTTCTGTTCAGAGCCTGCCCTTTCAAAGAGCTATTATAAAGGTAGGAGAAGTGGAAGCTTTCTTGTTGCCTCAAGATTCTCTGATAGCAGAGAGACACTGCTTCCTGCTCCAATACACTCCATTCCTCGTCCTTAATTAATATCCTGCCCTTGTTCCTGTTCAGAAATGTGAGCGCCTATGCGGCTTGGGCAAATCACCTTTAATTAATATATTAAACAACGACCACAATGTTTACCTTCCCATTGCTTAAAGAATCATCAAATGAGAACCTTGGGGAGAGAAGTGCACTGAACTGCTTTTCATATTGTCTTTGCTTTGAAGCATCCTACCTGTTTGAGTCAAGAACAGTGCCTTGAGGTAGGTTCCACCTCTGCATACAAATCAATGAGGAACACAGCCCGAAGGTGAGGAGTGGAGGACTTTTCAAAATGGAAGTGTGCCGACTCTCCAGCTCGAGGAAGTGAGACAAACTAGAAAGGTAAATGAACAAACAGTGTCTGTCAGACATTCCGATCCCATAAAGCAAGGACCATGAGCCACAATGGAGTGGTTGGAATATGGTTTCTGGTAGGAAAAGAGGAAGACCCATCGTGAGATGGATTGACTCCAGGAAGGAAGCTATAGGACATTTTGGAGGTCACTAATTCACAGGGTCACCATTTAAGGGCTTTTCCGCACAATTCATTTAAAATGTATTGAGGCAGGAAATGAAATGTTTCCTTCATGGAGTTCTGTATTGTGTTTACCCCAAAACATTTTACTTCCAGCCTCAAAACATTTTAAAACAGAGAAAGCAAGTGACCCAGACTGTGTTATGTTTTGTCCTATTTTTCTGATTTCTGAAGTACTTTAATTGCTGTTGAAATGTAAAAACGGGTATAAACTATATTGGTATTGTCAGGCTGAAGTCTAGTTTTTTTTTTCAGGGAACTTATCTTGATTGTTCAACTTCTGGTTTCTGAAAAACTGGCTTTCCTGTACAACTTGCAAGTCTAGGCTCAGAAGCAAATCACAAAGATTAATGAGTGACATGAGATCTTTGTGGAGTGGTTGCTAGGGAGCTCATGGTAGACATTAACAGGTAATAAAGCCCATTGAACTAAAATGGACTGATGAGGTGGAGAGCTATCTAAAGACTCTATTCTGTGTACTTTGCTTTAATCAAAAGGAAATTGAAAGAATTTTTTTTAATCTCCTGCAAATCTCCATTTTTCTGATAGATTTGTTTTGGAGAATCTTGAATGAGAGGTAAGACTCTAATATAGAATGGTAGTTGGAATAACTTCCATTTCAGTAGAAAAACTGAACTGAAATTTGTGTTTAAAACTTTATTTAATCCTCTTGGGTTAAAGCTTTGTAGGTAACTAATATTCTGATTCATTCATTTGATTTCAGAATGACAAATTTATTGGAATCGATGACCTTTTTCTCTTCAACCAAATGCTTCCATAATAATTGTAGTAACACCCCTCAACCCCTTGTTACCCAGCTTAACAGGTTATGAACGTATTTTTAAGGAATCTCCACCAGCTGCTAAGAGTGTAAGCACACAAATATCTTTAAAATGGCGATGGGGAGAATAACTCGGCTTGGCAATGCTTTGGGGAAATAGCTCACTTAGCGATGCGAGAAGCAGACTGGGAGGGGATCTTTTAGACTATGTATACGGGGAAATATAGCATGGAGCGTTCCGCAGAGTAACACAAGGAGTCCAAATTGAGTTTAAAATGTTTATATCAATTTGGTTTCAAACATACATACAGGAAGATATGGAGGCACATACACACAAGTTCCTAGATATATAAAAAGGTGAGAAAAATAGGTTTGGATGATAGAGAGGGAATTGGGAAGGCAGCAGGGTGATACATTACCTAATGGTTCCAATGCAGCAGACGAAGTAGAAGGCAGGGACTCTGTGCCAGCACAGAGATCCCGGAGAAGGACGATATCGTGTCTCATACCAACAATGGAGATTCAGGTTAGAAATGAGCAATGAGCTTAAGGTGAGCAGGGCTTTTATAGGGTGGCTCACTAGTTTGGCAGGAAAAGAGACCCTTTGCATTAGGTTTTGTTTCTTACAGCTGTGCTGGATTGCAGGGGCTGAGCTAACCAGCAGCTTTATCTATTGTCCTAAACCCAGGGGTTGGTAGCCAATTGTTTCCTTTATTACATTAGCAACACCTTGAATAGGTGGTCGGAAGAGCGCGTGTCTGGCTATTGTAACTTAGCTGAGGCAGCGAAATTAAATCAGGGATGGGAGCACTTAGGAGTTTTTAGGAACAGCTGAAGGGAAGGAAGGGTGCAGCATCTCAATTCAAGGGATAGTTCACATTTACAATTCTATTGACTATAGCTCTGGCTTGGGTGTGGACATCAAGGAGCAAATGAGCAGTTTTATTTCCTACTGACTGTTTGCTATTCCTTAGGCTTGCTGTTAGCCCATTTTATCCTGCGCCACCCCATATATATCTGTTAGCCTTAATATAACTCAAAAATATATCTCACATATATCTTGTTTTTTTAAATATCCTGACTTGGATGTGTGATCTGAGATGTGGGGTGGAAGGGGTACATAACACCCTCCAGTGGGAAAATGTTTATTCTTTTTCCTTTCTCCCCGATTTCATACTTTCAGCAATCAGTGCTTGCTGCTAACAAACTACTTTTCTTTCATTGAGTCTCAACCAACTTTGTTTTAACATTACTTTTTCCTCAGTACAGTAGGGAGTTGTAGATGGTACATAATCAAATACTAATTATGGACAACATAGCGGGAAGGTTCTGGACATCTTCAGAGACTGTGAGGGTTAAACTGAGGTGATGAAATATAAACCTGGTTTAAGATAAAATTTTGTATGTGAGTGGGGGAGGGGGGTGAAGAAAATTCCTGTGAATATATTAAAGGGTTAGATTTTAGGACCAGTTTCCATCTCTGGTATCAGTCAGGTTTCAAAAAATTCTTCTGAGGCAAACAAGAGATATTGGTCTATTCCACTCAGCCTAAATAAGTCATCTTGAGAATGCTAAAAAGGTCCTGGAAAAGCACAGCTTTCTTCCCAAGATGCCCTCAGGGTCCTCTATTTTAGCTCAAGGTGTTTTTTTTTTTTTGGAGAATGCTTCAAAGTTCACCTTTTCTCCCTAAGTCTCCTGCCTGGCTATGCAGAATCCAGAGCTCAGGAGGCATCTTATTTTTCCTACCCACCCTATTTGCTCTCTGTTCAATTTCACCCTCAGCTAGCACCCTACATTTCATGTGCTGCTGAAGAGATTCTCCCTGCTGAAGGTTGTTCCGGGACGTTTGCTCTGCATGCTCCGATCCTGGGCACCTTTTCAGCCAGAAAAGTACAGAGTTGTACTCATATGATCTTGCCAACTCTGGCAATATGCAGTTTCCCTTTTTAAAACAAAATTTCAATGAGCTTTCTCCGTAGCTACACAGACACAAATATGAGTATCTTAGCCACTCAGAAGACCTGTCTATCACCCATTGAGAAGTATTGGCTTGACCTGCCCTCTGGGGACCAACTTAGAAGAAGAAGAAGAAGAGTTTGGATTTATATCCCCCATTTCTCTCCTGTAGGAGACTCAAAGGGGCTTACAATCTCCTTTCCCTTCCCCCCTCACAACAAACACCCTGTGAGGTGGGTGGGGCTGAGAGAGCTCCGAGAAGCTGTGACTAGCCCAAGGTCACCCAGCTGGCATGTGTGGGAGTGCCCAGGCTAATCTGAATTCCCCAGATAAGCCTCCACAGCTCAGGCGGCCGAGCTGGGAATCAAACCCGGTTCCTCCAGATTAGATACACGAGCTCTTAACCTCCTATGCCACTGCTGCTTTTCTGTGCAATAAGACCATGCTACGCACCACTTGGCATTTATTTTTAATTTGTTCATTAATATACCATTATAATTCTTAATGATGCCACTGATCTTATCTAGGTAGTTATCTATTTAGGGAGCACTCATTTTTTTTTTCATGATCAGACAAGAGGCTGAGCTTTCTGGAAGTTGCTGAACAGCTGCGAAAGATTCTAAGAGCTGAGTAAAGGAAAACAGGTGGGTTATGTTGCTTTTGTTCAGAAATGTGGGGCTGGTGGTACGTATCAGCAACATTTTTAAAAAATGATTTTTGATGGTTTTACATTCCACAAGATGCTTTTGAGGATCAGTTTGGATGAAAGACACCTGAAAACTTGGTGAACGAATACAACCAGAAATTGCCTTTTGTATAGAGAGTAAGGCAGCTGTTAGTTCTTAAGGCCATACTAAGGGGCACAATCTACATTACTACAGGTTACAAAGCACAAAGACAGCCGGAAAGCGAAAGCAGTGAAAACCCATTAGCGTGACAGAAACCAGGACCCCGTTTAATGTCGGGTGTCCTCCCCAAAATCTTCAGGGATTTCCCACCCATAGCTGGCCAACCTATCCTCTCCCTATGCCTGTGCTGCTAAACCTTTGACCACATTTTATGTTCCATTCTTCTGTTTATATCTTTGTCTCTGATTCTTTAGCTCCTTTCCTGCTTCTTCCTTGTTTTTCTACAATCTCTCGCTCACTGTTTTTCCATTCCCTTCTTGCCTTGGTTTTTTCATCCAGTTATCTTAACTTCCCAGCTGTTTATTATTTATTGATTAAATTATTCATAAACTGTTTTTCTCAGCAAAAAAAGAGATTCAAAATGGTTTACAAAAATGCAAAAAATGCACTGCAGCACCAATAAAATGCATACAACCCCAGAAAAATCCAGCATTTGCATGAAACGGCGTGTGTTGTTGATCAGGTCAGGAGTAATGCTCTCCCTCCTCCCTGCTGGAAAGCATTTGAGCAAACCAGGTTATTGTCCCAAATGTGCTCTGCAGGTTTATCAACATAATCCAGGCCTTGAATAAGGCCTGCTGTTGATTGGGAGTTAGCCCACCAGGAGTGGAGTGGAAAGAAAAATGGCGGTGGAGTGAGCCAAACTGAGAGGCCACTGTGGTGCTATAAGCCAGGGCCACAGGGATGTCAGGATGGAGCTGACATCAAGGATAGGGGCTTGGGTGCAGGGACTCACACCTGCCTGTGGGGAAGGGGGAAGTGTCTTCACCTCTAATATGTTAAGGGATCTTTCCTGTTCTTTCGTTTTCCTTTGATGCTTGCAACTGTAGCTAAACTAGAAGTGGTCGTGGCACCTTTTCAGCAGGGGGAGGTGGCTGGACACTATCACTGCACCATCCTTGAGATGCTCAACTCCCAAACATCTTTCTTTCTGTTGTGTTATTCTCACGTTCCATGGGAAACAGGGGTGGGTGGGTGGGGTGGTGGTGGTGGTTACGGCCAGGATCTAAGGGGATAAAGCTAAGGGGATAAATGTAATTGTACTTCCATAGCCCAGCAGAGCTGGGTTTGCAAAAGCCAGGTAGTAGCTGTAAAAACTTCTGATCAAGCATCCAGAGTCTGTTTATTGACTTCAGACCTGACAAGGGGTTGCTCAGCTCAGCAGTACAAATATTGGTGTTACCTAACCGATCGCCTCTTTCAGAAAACCAACAGCGGTGGTACAAAAGTCAAGGCCATGGCCTCTGAGGCTTGGGCAGAATTCCTAGAGCTTGTTTATGTTTGCTCCTGGCCACCAGGAAGCCTCAAAGACAGTGGCTCAGCAGGAAATGTCACTGTAAATTACCCCACCCCAACACCAAACCTAATCTGTCCATCCTCTTTTCCTTCTTCCTTTAACATAAGCAAAGTGGGGAGTTCATGTTAGATGTTACGTCACTGGAAACCACAAAATGGAGTTCCCACAGCTCTTGGAATGTTTGCTTCCACAAACATGGGAGCCAAAGGGACCACAGTGCATGGCTCCCATGAGGATCATCTTGCCTGAAGCAAGCCCTTTCTTTTGCAGTAGTTAAGTTAAAGTAAACTGGACAGCGGGGAGTCTGTTCTCGAGGTGATTCTGGTTAACAAGGAACAGATTAAATTTACGACTTGTCCTAGCCTGCATGGTGACATCACTCTGAATCAAGGGAAGAAAATGGAGACCAGATCTGAATAGCTCCCACCCAGAGTTTCAGACTTAGGCTTTATCCCCCATAGCAAATTTTCAAGATGTAGCAGGAGGAACAACTTTTTTTGTTTGTTTTGAAGTCTATTTGAAGCAAAGCCCTCTTTCTTGCCTAAATCACTTATAAATGTTGACTCTCTAGATGCCTTGTGACTTTTGTGCCAGAATTGTGTGGAATCTGTGTAAGCTAATGGAGAGGAGTCTGTCCTACCAATGATATTTTATCATTTTGTTGACTCAGGAGTGTTGGTTCTCTAAAAATGCTTTCTGACATATGTTTTTAAGGACGTGTGACTGGAACCAGATGGTAACGCTTATGCAAAAGAATCCATAATGTTATGCAGTGGTTTCTCACATCACCACAAATATCTTTGTGAGACTTTCTGTGTTGTAGCACACCATTGCTGATTTTGTTTTTCTTCACTTGCCAAGTTTTTTCACTTAACAAGCAATTGGATTCAATGTTTACTCTGAAAATCCCTAATATGTTCAGCATTCTGATATTTCTTGTTTTTCGTAATATGGCACTTCTGATATCCCATTTTCTTTTTAGGGTGCATTTTTGCTGTGGTTCTAATGACAGCTCAAATCCGTCTTTACAGGTGGAATGTTTAAAGGTTAAAAGAGAACTCAGCAATTCATCTTATTCATCACTTAGCCATGAAAATTGCATGCATGTGTGGTTCCTTTTATTAATAGGAGATAGAACTCTGAAGTTTAAATTCTCTTGTAAAAAATGGAACATGAAGTTGGATCCTGTGGAAAAAAACCTGTGTGTGCAAGGGGGAGACAGCTTTTGGGAAATTGTCCTTCCGTGCATGGAATACAGAAAGTTTGAATCTAATTCATTTGAATCTAATTTGGTGCGTGGTCATAAGAGTGTGTCAACTGCACATCCACATACCCTCAACTTTTCAGAGGTGTACGTCTGCAGTATAAAACCAGCACGGGGTAGTGGTTAAGAGTGGTGGACTCTAATCTGGAGAGCTGGGTTTGATTCCCCACTACTCTACATGAGCAACCGACTCAGATCCAGGTTTGATCCCCCATCCCTTCACTGCTGCTGGGTTAATCACAATTCTTTCAGCCCCACCTCTCTCACAAGGTCTCTTTTGTGGGGAGGGGAAGGAAAGGTGGTTGTCAGCCATTCTGAGACTTATTAAAGGTAGAGAAAAGTGGGGTATAAAAACCAACTCTTCTTCTTCTAACTTGTGTGGTGTACTTCCATCAAATGTGGGGGTGACCGTTTTGAAAAGACTGGACAATGCACAGAGATCGGATTCACCATGGCAATAACGTGAGGCCTCCATGTTCAGGCAATGTAACTTTCAATACTAGTTTTTTGGGGGGAGACTGAGGTGTGTCTTGTCTTCAAGACCCTCTTGTGGCCTTCCTGGCAGTGTTTGACAGTTGTACACAGGATCTTGAACTAAATGCATTCCCATCTGCTCCAGCAAGGCAATTCTCAGATTGTTTTGTAAATGGATTAAAACAAGTGGAAGCACATGAGGAATTCCCCTAGCCTTGTGGCATCTGCTGCTGCTTCTTACTCTGTTTCCACTGCTGCTTTTCTATCCCTCACCCTTGCAGCTGATTCACCATGGTAAGAGATGTTTAGATGTGGTTTGCCATTGCCTGCCTCTGCATAGCAATCCTGAACTTCGTTGGTAGTCTCTTATCCAAGTACTAATCAGGGCTGACAGCCTGAACCTACTTAGTTTCTGAGATCTGACCAGATCAGGACAGCCTTAGTCATCCTGGTCCAGATGATTGCTTCTGCCATCTTGAATAATTAACAAGGATAATTATGTGATATGTCATGTTATAATTTTTAAAAAGCATGAAACTGGCAAGTGAACCATGTAACAACAGCATAAATGAACTCTGCATATTTAGTGTTGGAAATTGCCATCAAGTCTTAGCTGACTTATGGTGGCCCTGTAAGGTTTCAAGGTAAGAGACATTCAAAAGTGTGTTGTCATTGCCTGGATTTTTTTTTTATGGTCTCCCTTCCAAATACTTTTATGGTCTCCCTTCCAAATACTTTTTTTTATGGTCTCCCTTCCAAATTCCATGGTCTGACGACATTGGGCTAGACCAGGGGTAGGGAACCTGCGGCTCTCCAGATGTTCAGGAACTACAATTCCCATCAGCCTCTGTCAGCATGGCCAATTGGCCATGCTGGTAGGGGCTGATGGGAATTGTAGTTCCTGAACACCTAGAGAGCCGCAGGTTCCCTACCCCTGGGCTAGACTGATCCATCCAGATCGGAGTCTCTCTTCTGTGCAATTCCCTTATTTGCTGCTGTCTTTCTGTATATTGAGGAAGAAGAAGAGTTGGGATTTATACCCCACCTTTCTCTCCTGCAAGGAGGCTCAAGGTTGCTTTCAAGCTCCTTTCCCTTCTTCTCCCCACAACAGACACCTTGTGAGGTAGGTGGGGCTGAGAAAGTTCCAAAGAACCATGACTAGCCCAAGGTCCACCCAGCAGGAATATAGGAGTGCGGAAACACATCTGGTTCACCAGATAAGCCTCTGCTACTCAGGTGGAGGAGGGGAGAATCCACCTGCTCTTAACCACCACACCATGCCGACTCTCTTGTAGGGTATCTACCAAGCAACGTCCAGGGCCTTCACAGTCAGCAGTAATCTTACCATTTAAAAAATAATGAGGACAAGAAGATCTTCAAGGAGCTGGGATAAATTTAGACCCATTTGGGTTCTACACTGAATGTGGATAGTCTGGAGTCAGATTTTAATTTTGTGCTTGTCGGTGGAGGGGGAAAAAAAGGGCTCCCCTTTTTACAATGGGAATTTTAGAATTTGATGGTCCACTAGCATCTTACATGCAGGTGATCCTTTTCTCCCGTTGATGCTCAGGATGGTTTGAGTGCAGTTGGCACCTGGCACTAGTCCAGCCTCTCTTGACATTGCCTGTGTTGTACTTCAACTCTCCCATCCTCTGTCCTAATTGGCAGCCTGATTTTTCATGCTTGTATTCCATACGAAGTGACTCTTTAGCTGACAGCGGGCATGGTAGGTGAGTGATTCATGCTGTGACGGTGTTTCACATTCGTACGCTGCAGAGGGCCAGGAACGCATGCAAGCCTCGTGCAATTTGATCCTGCCCTGTGACCCTAAAGTACTAGTGAGGGAGAGAAAATACAAGATGGATGTTTTTTTTTATCCTTCACCGTGCATGCGGAAGAAGGCAGCTTTTCCTTTCTCTTCTGAGACAATTTCTAAGTCAAACATGGAACTTTCAGAAGCGGCGCGTTGAATTATTCAGTAGGCTGCTTAAATCCCGGCTGATGATTGCCTTAAAAAGATAAGATGGCTCATCTCTTTCATAGGGGACGTCTCTTTTACACTGTGGCACGGATGGCCCTCACATTTGGAATGGTTCGTTAGATGATGCTGAGCATCCATACAACTGTACCGTCCACATTAGGCAAATTTCATAATAGTCCCTCTATACTAATGTTCGGTGAAAATGTCAGAGACATGGGAGTTGTGCTGTATTTTTGTGGCTTGTTCTAAGAGAGCTGGCGAGAGAAATGTTTTCAGAAGCACAGCTTTATATGTAGCACACACATCGTTACCATTTATTTTGAAATGCTAGAAAAAAAGCCCTTGGATGATCTGACAGGGAGGACAAATACCTTGTCAAATATCTCTCTCTCTCTGGTATTTTTTTTAATAATCTAAATCTGTGAAATTGTACTGTACTGAGAATCATTGTTCACACAAAAGGGATATAACCATATACAGATAACAACAGGTGTCTACAATGATCCTCAGTGTTATTTCAGATGATTATCCATGCAGTTTTTCCAAATCCATAAGAGTTGTGGATAAAAAAGTACTTCATTCTTGACTGCTTTGCTGCTGTGTTGCCAGATCAACATGGTAGTAGTTGCGGTTTCGTTAAAGAAAGAGTTCTAATGTGCTGACTGCCTTGTTGACCCAACACAATATCTTGGAATAATGGATATTTCCTCTGTTGTCTTGAATTAGAGTCTCAATAACCCCCTCTTCTTTTAGTGAAACTCTCAAATGTATAATCAGAAACCTCTTACCAAGCCTGCCAAAACACCACATGGCTAGGACCAGTAGGATTTTGAAGAGATTAAGTATGTTTATTGCCTTTGTAACCTACCTCAAAATGTCTCAGACTTCTACATGGATGGCTAAATGGATGGATGGATGGATGGATAGATGGATAGATGGATAGATAGATATCTGGCTTTAACCTGTCCAAACGAACGTGTTCAAGGATGCTTCATACATTCATCATTAGATAAGTAACAGAAGACACATATAAAGCCAAAATAAAACTTTAAAACCTAGACTGACAACTTACCTAAAATGCTTAAAATATGGTGTCCTAATAATTATCTCCTTTATCAGAAAGTGATAAAAACAAGGTCAAATTCTCTCCAACAATTTCTTCTACTTCTCTCTTATCACCTGCCATGTTGTACTCTCTAGCAGCTTCTCAGAGGAAAAAGTTTCTAAAAGATCTGTAATTTTTTCCCGAGCTACTCATCTGAAGGAGACCTTCAGAGAACCACAATGTTTTGATCTCGTTGCACTCCAATTCTCCATATTTCTCTCACACCTTTTCGACAAGGACTTTGTTTTCAGCTATAACCTCCAAGCCTGACCTCTCCAGCCACATTCTTGGTAGTTCTTCATCATACTCTAAAGCTTTTGTAGGTTCTAGGGTTCACTTTCTGAGACTAGAGCTTTCTTCTGCAGCTTTTCTCAAGGCAGACACAGTCACATGTCTATGGGACCAGGAACTACCAGGAGATTTTTGTCAGAGGCTGTAAAGGTTAATGCAGTTTCACATATCTGATTATCCCAGGCTGCTCAGGGCCTTGATAAATAAATAATAAACAATATTTGGATCCTGTGTTCAGATGGTAACATTAACCATAGTTAGTTTAACTAAGCAATATGTGGTGACCCCCACTGCCAATTTAGAAAAAGAAGAAGAAGAAGAAGAAGAGGAGGAGGAGGAGGAGGAGGAGGAGGAGGAGTTTGGATTTATATCCCCCCTTTCTTTCCTGCAGGAGACTCAAAGGGGCTTACAATCTCCTTGCCCTTCCCCCCTCACAACAAACACCCTGTGAGGTAGGTGGGGCTGAGAGAGCTCTGAGAAGTTGTGACTAGCCCAAGGTCACCCAGCTGGCATGTGTGGGAGTACAGGCTAATCTGAATTCCCCAGATAAGCCTCCACAGCTCAGGTGGCAGAGCTGGGAATCAAACCCGGTTCCTCCAGATAAGATACACGAGCTCTTAACCTCCTTCGCCACTGCTTCTCCTTTCTATCACTGTAAGGCTGCTGTTTCCACGTTTTGGGTCCCTCAGGACTGAGTAGGCTTTCTGGTAGCATGTGATGGGTTCAGACTATAGATCTAATATTTTCCTACCCCAAGACGTAGAATGTCTTTTTTTCTGTTCAGTCAAATCCCTTTAAAATGGTCCTGGGGAACTGAGACAGATTAAAACAAATTAAAAAGAAAAGATGGAATTATGAAGAAAATCAGCAGATGGAAATTAGGCCGGAGTATGTGAAGTACAATCTTAGGTTTCTGGCACAGGCACAGGATTTTACCACGGTTTCCTACAGTATTCTCCAAAGGGGGAGGGGTGAACAGTTCCATAGAACCAGCACAAGCTCACAACGACACCTGTGCCCATCCTGCCAAGGCATTTGGTAAATGTGCTGCTCAGGTGGGCAAACTGGGAGGCAGATGGGTACCACAGACCCCAGCATTACCTGACCAGGAAGGACGGCTGGCTGTTCCAGGTTGGCATCCTAATGGGTATCAGTCCAGAGGGGGGCAAGCCAACCAGTGCAAGGGGAAACGGGACCCGGACTTACATCACCCCCAAAGGGTGGTGTAACTCCATTCAGCCTCATGGAGGGCTTTTGGCTGACTGGGGAGTTTTGTTGTTTTTCTCACCACCCTGCATCACTCAAAAGCCCTCTGGAGGCTGTGGGGTAGTACAGTAGCAGTGCTGCCTCCAAGCACCTCAGGTTGTGGACGGGACTGCCCAGTGTTATGTTTCTTGTGAAGGTGCAGTTTTGTTGGTATTTTTGCAAGTGTCTGTCACAAATTCAGACATGAAAGGAATTACTGTGTGCATTCAAACTAGTTACCAAGGTCACTGTTAATGGCCAGTCTATTGATTAAGCTGTTGGTCAGTTTGGCATTGCTAACATGCCACTGGTCACGTAGTCAGAAAGTTATAAAGTCTGTTTCTTTGTTTGAGCACAGAAGCCACAGAAGCCATGTGATAGTGTGTCTAGCCACGATGTGAAACCACGAGGTGCAAGTATGTAACTAGGGCCCCTTTCGCACATGCAAAATAATGCGTTTTCAAACCACTTTCACAACTGTTTGCAAGTGGATTTTGCTATTCCACACAGCTTCAAAGAGCACTGAAAGCAGTTTGAAAGTGCATTATTCTGCATGTGCAAAATGAGCCTAAATGCTCGAATAGAAAAGTGTTATTATTTTCTTTCCATGTAACCATCCCTAATAGTTAGTAAAATTCATTTATATAAACAGCAACTGTGAACTGTCTCTTTTATGGTACTCTGCTAATATATTAAATTTATGACGACAAGTTTTGTCTTGAGTTACTCTTAGATGTTACTGACTTGTGGATTCAAAAAGACTCTGGGTTCTAACAGGATGGTGCTTTCTCTCATGAGGTAACTTAAGCAGATCACTAATACACCAGCCAGGGAATCCTCCTTGGAGTGCAATTCCCTTCCTAACTGGCTTAGAAGTTCTTCTTCCTCCCAGAAGTTGTATTCCCCTCACCCTTTATTTATGGTCACTGTGGAAAGTCTTTCTTAACTATGCCACCTCTACTTTGACCAATAAATAAACTTCCAGTTCTCTTGTCTGTGTATTTCTGCTTGCAGCAAACGTTGCCATGCACCGTATTTCAGATCAGATTCACTTTATGACTGAAATCCTATCAGAGTAGATTTTCACTCGCAGCTAAGGGACTTGATATTAACATGCTGGAATCAAAATCTAAACAATATTTTTCCCAACTCAGAGAGATACCTCCTTCCTCTATTAGTCAGCTGGTTGCTCCCACCAATCAAAGCACAGGTCAGCTTACTCAATCAGAGTGTTGTTTAGTTCCTATGACGATTTTCCCCTTGCGCTCTGTGGCTGCCCTTTCTTTTTGGCTGCAATTCTAAACCTCATCTATCTAGACAATCCATCATGCTATGTTTTTGGCAGTGTGCAGACTGAGACGATGAGTTGTACCCATTTTGGTGCCTATTGCGTGGGGTCTGGAGAGCTCCCAGAATCACAGCTGATCTCTAGAGTACAGAGATCAGTTCTCCTGGAGAAAATGGAAGTTTTGGAAGGTAGATTCTCTGGAATCAAAAACCTGCTGATCTCCCTCCTCTCTTCAAACTCTGTCCATTTGAGTCTCCACCCCTCAAAATGAATGTCCAGGAATTTCCAGATCCAGTATTGGTACAAGAGGACCCACCTGGCTGTCTTCTCCCTCACCTCTTCCCTCTAAGCTTGATTCCAGTTCCTCAGGACAGTCACTGGTGTCAGAATGGGCTGGAGAGGCAGAACTCAAGCTACAGCCATCTCCTTCCCTAGTTTCAAGATCCCCCCCCCCCAAATGATAGGACTTTACCAGTAATTTTCCTTTTTGGCCTCTCCCCAGGCTTCTTTCTAAGGGGGTTGCTCCACCCTCTTCAAGTCCCTCCACCAATCCCCCAAAAGGGGTCACTCTACCCTTTTGTGCCCCTGCCCTAACCCACTCCCGAGGTACTCCCTTGTCCTCTAGAAAGGTTTGCCCCATGTGCTTGTCTCAGCGTGGGCCTAGCTCACCTTTTGAAATGCTTCTTGGCTTTCACCTGCATTCGCACACCACCCTCTGTCCTCTTCTGCCCTCCCCCTTGTTGGGAGAACCATACCTGGTGCATGTGTTTCCCTTGTAAAAGTAGCAGAGTGGCACAGAGGCTGAACACAGGGAAGCTTACCTGGGTCCACACGCGTGGCTGAGCTTGCTAGAGAGAACTTCAGACACAAAAGAAAGTCAGAGTCGTTTGCAGTTTCTAATCTAATAAAAAGAGTATTTATTAGTGAACTCCATTCTGGATAGAAAGGTGGAGAGATAGGTTCACTAACTATTCTATTCTAGCTGGATGGAGGCGGATGCTCAAGGCATGCATCCTCTCCCTAGGCATGGTGAAAGTAAGGATGGAGAAGTTCTGAGAAGAAGGCGGAAGCAAGGGAGGAAGTCCCTAAGAGTATCAGTCTACATCAAAGGGATAGAGTCAGCATGATAGAGTAAAGGTGACAAATTCCTAAGTCCCTATCTAGCCACTAGCTCGCTAGTAAAAAAAACCCTCTGTAGGATGAGGCAGGAAACAGCGTAAAGTCCCTTTCTTCCAACACCCCTAGGGTAGCCCGGGAGGTCTTCTCCTGAACCACACTGCCTCTGCTAGTTTGCTGACAGTGGGCTTGGCCCATGGGGCAGAGACAAGCTCATTGTAGCTGAGGCGGCAGACTGTCTTATTGCTGGCCTGGACTCCTTGGATGAAAATGAAGGGAAAAGACCTGTCTCTGGTGGCCAGATCTCCAGCAGCCCAGAAATGTCCTGTCCTTTGAGGCTCACTGTAGTGTCAGGCACCAGACTATCTCTCTGCTGGATACCAGCTCCTAGGGTGATTCCCCACACCATGATCTGCAGAGCTCGACTTGCGTCCGGCTGAAATTTTCTTCATGAGTCCAACTCACTGTCGTTCCGCACATCGGCTGAGCTGGATCTCCCTTAGGTGAGCTCAGAGGGTAGGATAAGGTAGGCATGCCTCTTCCTGCTTCACATTCTATTGGCTGCCACGAAAAGTTGGCACATGAGCCTGATTCACCATTGGTCCGCACATTGCCGAGCTCAGCTCAACTTACCAGAGCTCAGTGGGCGGGCTCGACTCTGTGCATCATCAGCTCCTCTGCCCTGATTGGTTCCCTTTCCCATGGCAGGAGACATGAAATTTCTTTTTTTGTGATCATATCGCAACGCTGGAGGAACTTTGTGACATCCTTGCGAAGTTACGCCTCTAACCCTAACGCCTCTCCCGACCCCTCTGCTACCTGAACCACTATCGGAGGAGGAAGCGGTGGTCTCACAATAGGTATCCATTGTAATTCAGCAAGGGATTTCAAAGCAGGGAAATGGCGAATTGCTGACCACCCACTTTCGAACATGCCTCCCAGGGAGGGAGGGATCTAGGCAGCAAGCATTAGTGATTGGTTGACAGACAATAGGCAGGTACAGTAGGGCGACGTGGAATTGATCGCCAGGCAGATGCTTCATGCACGACACGAGCAAATGGTCCCTTTTCAGATTTTGCTTTTTGGTGTGGCGACTTTCCAGCTGTACTCATGTTCTTCATGACCAATTATAATTGGCTTGTGGAAACTAAGCCCTGATTGGGCAGAGAAAGGAGCAACACGATTGGCTGGAGGGGCGAGTCTAGTCGAGTCAAGCTCAACAGACTGTCCGCAGAAGCGTGAGCTCGACACGACTTCACGAAAAAGTACTCCCTCCCAGCAGGATCGAGAAGATCCTGCTCAGGCGGGTCAAAGGAGAGTCGGACTTGGGTCGAGATCTGTGGCTGTGCGGACAACACGAGCTCGACACAAGTCGAGCTCCGCTGGTAACGTGCTGTGCGGAATCACCCCTAGAGGCCTGAGAACCCAGCTCCATTCCCTGTGAGAGGTTCCTGGGCTGCAGACAGCTCCAGAAAGTTGGAAACCCTCTATTCTTGTCTCACCCTTCTAAAATTGTTCTGAAGTGCGTCTACCAACTTTCTGCATTTTTTTACAACAATTGAAAATATGCTATTCTTGTTTGAAGGGCTGAGAGAGGTAGGGAAGCAACCTTTAAAAATTAACCAGAGCCTTCAGAGATGAAGTGAATAATGAATACACGAAGATAGAATACTTTTCATATACTTGCTAACATTTGATGGCTCACTTCAAAAAGAAAAAGAAAAGGAAGTGTTTATTTTTGAACAGTTATTCATTCAGATTCCCACTTTAATCTTGCCTTCTCTTTTGAGGCATGAAGCAAATATTGTTCCTCCCTGTAATTTGCCGTCTTTTGTTGACTGAGGACCTAGAATTTTAGATAGGACATAACAAAGGAACATCTAGCCATTTTTTGAACCATTTTGACAGACAGTTCTTCTTTTTCTCCAGTTTGCTGCCACTCAGGAAGGCGCAAGACAATTATAAAATGTCAGTAAGATGGAGGAGCGAGACAGAATCCTTTGGCTCATCTCTGAAAGGTCTCTATTTTGGTTTGCGTGAAACTTTTTTCCCCCTGCGTTGTGGTTTCCAAATTGAAGACACAAAATGCTTTAAACAGAATGTGCTAAAAGTAGAGACTGACGGGACACTTCAGAGTAGAGGTGTGATTAAGCGGGGCTCAGTTATTTCCTTTTATTAAATGGTGTGCAGTTTAATGACATTGGGGAGGGTAGAAAAACAGCACAGTGTAGATTTCCAGCAGTGCTTTTAAACCTACAGTACAATCATTCATCTCCCCTAAAAGCATCCCTCTCAAATAAGGCAACTGTGCATGCATACAAACAAGCAAATAAAACCTCCATAAAGGCATTTTATTAATATCCTGAATTTATAAATGTCCCCCCCTTAAGCAATCAGTGACTCTATGGACAAATACTTCCAGGGCTCCTGTTTTTGGAAGATATTGCTATGAAGCAGATTTGATTATCATTGCAGTTTGGGGAAGCACATCTAACATTAGCAACATTCAGGCACGAAACTGCGAAAGAGGATGTGCAAAGCATAGCACCTGGTGAGAATTTTGGGGGAGCAAATTTGCCTGTTTGCCATGAAGATGTACATGCTGTGACAAAGTCTGAGGGCCTGTGACAACTTTGGCTTCAGCATAGTCTGAAGTGGGGCAATTACCAGGGCCCAGGACTTCTGGTGGAACCCACTGGTGTTGGGTTGCTGGCTCCAGTTTGGGAAAGTCCTTGCAATTTAGGTGTGGAACCCAGGGAAGACAGGGATTTCGGTGGGGTACAATGCTATAGTCTACTCTCTGAAGCCATATTTTCTTCAGGGGAATACTAATCTCTGTAGTCTGGAGATGAGCTTCAATTTCAGGAGATCCCCAGGCCAAAGTGTGTGGTAGAGTCTCCTTTTTGGGGGGCAGGGGGGGTTAAGCAGATGGCCGTCTGTCAGAAGTGCTTGGATTGTGTATTCCTGCATGGCTGGGGGATGAACTTGATGGTCCTTGTAGTCTCCTCCAATTCTATGATTCTATGATTCACCTGGAGTCTGGCATCCCTAACTGCCATCAAACCCCCACCTCACTAGTGAGCCCTCCACCACCTGGATTCCAGATTACTCTTGCTGCCCAGTGGCTGTTGGAAAGGGTTTATCAGTGGCCAGCAATGAGGGTTGCAAGCCATGTTGGAAATACCTTGAGATTTTGGGAATGGAGCTTGAGGCAGTTTGGGGAGGGGATTGACTTGCATTGGAATACAATGCCATACAGTCTACCCTGCAAAGCTACCCTTTTTTCCCAGTGGAACTGATCTCTGTTGTCTGGAGATGAGTCGTAATTCCATGTCCCACCAGGAAATTGGCAGCCCTAGGCAGAGTGAGGTATCAGAATGGAATATACCCTTTCCGACTGCAGGTCACATTTTTCCAACTCTCCCTATCTTAACAATAAAAGTGAACGGAAAGAGATGGGCTAGAACCTTTCACTCGGATATGCTAATTTTTTTTCTTTGCAGGATTTTTTTCATTCCAAAACAATTAAAAACATCACTTTTTCAAATTATGTTTAGAGTAGTTTAGTCCAGTCTTTTCCAACACTTCATTCTGATGTATTGGAACCTAATTCCAGACCTGATTCAGTTCCACCTCTTGAGACAGCTCCGTGAGACAGCTCCATTCACTACAGAGCAGACAGTTTCACAACTATCAGTACAATACAGTACATGTGAGTCCATTCCACACAGAAGAAGAAGAAGAGTTTGGATTTATATCCCCCCTTTCTCTCCTGTAGGAGGCTCAAAGGGGCTTACAATCTCCTTTCCCTTCCCCCCTCACAACAAACACCCTGTGAGGTGGGTGGGGCTGAGAGAGCTCCAAAGAACTGTGACTAGCACAAGGTCACCCAGCTGGCATGTGTGGGAGTGCGCAGGCTAATCTGAATTCCCCAGATAAGCCTCCACAGCTCAGGTGGCAGAGCTGGGAATCAAACCAGGTTCCTCCAGATTAGATACAGGAGCTCTTAACCTCCCACGCCACAGCACAAAAAGGACATCTGTGGGACCTCTTAAAAAGAGGTGACTGCCTCTTTTCACACTGTACACACAAAATGAGGTGTCCAGGGGACATCTTAAAATGTGGTGGCTTCTGGCGTGCTTTCCAGACAGCAAAGGTATCAAAAGGGAAAAGAGATTGTTTCCATCCCAACTGTTTTGCTGTCTGGTCAGTTTCACCCTCACCTTACACCTGATAATTTGCATACAGCTGAAGGGATTCTCCCTGCCGTCATTTGCTGAAGGTTGCCCCAAGATGTTTGCTCTGCAGATTGCAATCCCGAATGCCTTTTCAGCCCAAAAAGTACATAGCTGTAATCAGCTGATCCTGTCAAGTCTGGCAATATATAGTTTCCCTACTTATTTAAATTCCAGGAGCTGTCCTCCTAGCTACGCATGCACGCATAAGAGAATCTTGGCCACTCAGAAGGCAGGTCTGCTGACCATTTAAAAGCATTGGGTTGACCTGCCCTCTGCAGGCCAACTTTTCTTACTGAACAGAAAAACCAAGAGGATATCTGCAAAGCTATGACGATGCAATTACAGAAGCTGAAATATGCACATAATTGTGTCCCTGTAGCTTTGCAGACATCCCTTTCGAAACAAACAAAAAAGGGGGAAATGACCCATATGTGGGATTGCTAGGCAGAATACACTTTATTCATCTTCTTTATTCATCTTCTTTTTACATGGAAATAGTGCATGGATGAGCTGCAAACAGGAAACCTCTGTGGAAAACTTCACTATTATTATTATTATTATTATTATTATTATTATTATTATTATTATTATTATTATTATTATTATTATTATTATTATTATTTATTCAATTTCTATACCGCCCGATCCCCAAAGGGCTCCGGGCGGTGAACAACATAAGATATAAACAATAAGCAGGAGCAAATCCGGTACAATACAAAACATAGGCTCCACAATAATAAACATCTTAAAAATACATAAAAACAGCTACAACAATTAGCAAATTAAAACAAGAGGCGCCCAGGCTCAATTAAAACCCACCCCCAAGTTTAGGGGGGGACGGCAGGCCCCTCAATATGAGTGAGCCTCTGTTGTACCAGTGCCAAAGCAGGAGCAGTGGGGCACCATATCAGCCGGGCTGGACACTCCAGTCTCGGTGGGAACACAGTCTTACCAGGCTCCCAAGTGGAATACTCACCAAGGTCCCGCAGGGCCCGGACAGTTGGTGGGAGGGTGTTCCACCAGGCCGGGGCCAGCGCTGTGAAAGTCCTGGCCCGTGTGGAGGCCAGCCGCATTATTGAGGGGCCGGGGACCACCAGCAAATTGGCCTCTGCTGAACGCAGAGGCCGAGTAGGGACATATGGGGTGATGCGGTCCCGAAGGTCCCGAAGGTACTAAACAGCAAAGGCAGGAAGAATCTCTACAGCAGCTCACAAAACGGTGGGTGGAACCGAAACTGACAAGAGCTCCATGCAGCAGGCCGGGAAAAAGATTAGTTTTGGCTGGCAACCGTCTTGGCTGGCTGTTTTTGGTGGGCGGTGGGCGAACTAAAAAAGCCCAAACTGATCTTTTTAAAACATCTGCAGGACGTTTTGCTTCGGCTGTGTGGTAATTGCCCCTGTGAACTAGTCACTCTTCTATTTATTCCAAGTCTTCCTTGGTGCTATTAGAGACTTAGGCAAGAGGAATGAGAGACAGCTGATTTAACTTTCATGCATGCACATGGACCTCTCTTGTGCTCTCTTGTTCGGCAACTTACCTCTTCAGTGGTCTCCACGTTGTTGTATCCTGATCAGGTAATAACCCTGCTGATTCAGCTTTGCCACTAGTTGGCTTTTTGTCTCTCTGACTTGATTTGCATACCATTAGTAGTAAAGGTGTCATCCTGATACATATGAATCTTCTGGAAGCATCATTTCTAAACCTCAAGGTTACCTGAAGAAATTAAGAATGTACTTCAAAGTGAGTCACAAAGAATGCCTCCCTTCAACAGTTGGATTAAAAACTAGTACAAATAAAATATAGTCCCATTACATTACTTTTTATGGAGTTGATACCTAAGTGATGGTAGCTGAATATTTTCTTTGTGACTCAAGGGGAATATTTATTCTTCATCATTATATATGTCTCTCAACGCATAATTTTTCTATTCAATTGCTGTCATGGGGTGGCAGTCAGGACGTGTTCATATGAAGACAGATTCATTTCCCCTCTAATGATGTTCAATCATCAAACATGAATGCATTTCAATTCTGTTCTATTTTGTTATCTACAGATTTGAAAGCTGTACAATTTCTCTACACCTGAATCATTCAAATTTGCACTCTTAAAAGACAAGGCACTTTAACAGAATCAGACCATTTTGTGGCTAAATAAGTATGATTCTAATCTGAAACCAATTTAAGAAAACATAAATCATCCTTTTGAGTACAGCATGATACAGCATTGGACTTTGAGTGATTAACACACAAAAAAGAGCCTTTATCCATTCAAAAATAATTTGTTCATTTTTTTCTGAATAATTGTACTGTAGATTTTACCAAGCAATTATAAATTCTGGAGAACACATGTATCATATCGTTCATCATTTCTAAACTACTAAAATACCCACCCACCCCAAGTAATGAAGACAGTTTCAAAAGCAGCCATATTGGTCTGCAGTAGAAGAGTTATCAGGTATGAGCTTTTAAGAGTCAAAGCTGTCTGACAAGGGAGATTTGATTCTCGAAAGTTTATACCCCAAATATCTTGTCAGTCTCTAAAGCACTACTGGATTTCAATCTACTCTAACCAATGGTGTTTATATTTTGTGGTGTGCAACTGGAGTTAGCTTTGCTAAATAATTTTGAGTTGAAATCCTTATTGAAGTGAACTGTGTAGTTTAGTGCTGCCTCTATGGTCCTGATAGATCATGTTTTGTTCTTCGGCTCTTTAGAGATTGTGCAGTGATAGTGTGCTTAGTAGAATGTGGGCATGCAATATAAATACAGAGATAATTCTAAATCTCCAGCTCACATTAGTGTAATACACTTTAGAAAACAGAGTGACTTGGATCAACTGATGCACAAGCAAAAAATGATTGGTTATAGGACAGTTCTCTTGCTCAGGGTTGTGTGCAACACCTAGCATTTCCCTCCCTATACATCATCATCGGTTGCACAAGACCTTGTACAAGTGGAAACACAAATGGGGATACCATAAATCTGACTTTGCTTAAGAGGCCAAATATATATTTGTATTTTCCCTCTTTTTACAGACTACAGACACATTGATTTTTGTTTGCATTGTGGGATCTTTCTTCAGCCCCTCATCGTCAGAAAGTTGGCTCATGAAAATAACTCCTAGAGCACCACAGTGATGTCACTTCTGGGTCTCCACCCACAAGTGCCACGTCCACATCAAGCAATGCTGATTTTGTCAGTCTGCACCTCCCCAATCTCCACTGGTTGCCACTAAAGAGCTTGAAATCCAGTTTGTCCTTGCCCCTTGCCTAAGAAAACAAAGACAGATAGCAAGGCATCAAAATGACTCCCAAATATGGTCAGGTGGTTTCTTGACTAGTAAATTTCAGACTACATTTCCCTTCCATTTGGCTGATTGCGTCAACCTTTTCCTTGAAGACACTAAACTTCACCATCCCTGTGGTGACAAAACTCATGGTGTCATGTTAATACATTTGTTGTTCCTTCCAACAAGGGCTACAGCATTAAGTCGCATGTTAAGTCCTCAAACCTATGGGTGAAACCTTGCTTTAACATGCTCTCCCTTGTCTCTTTAGGATTTCTTCCCCCGAACTTAGTATGTTGTTGGCAACCACATCAAGGTATGCCTTGTCGATTATTCTTTTTCCTGTGTTTTTTCCTCCAGTGGTTTCAAAGCTGCAAGGTTTTATTTTGACTCCACTGGATGTATTTTAGGAACTTGAAATGCTCTGGAGCCAACTTGAATCTAGAACGGGGGTTGGCAACCTTTAGCACCCAAAAAGCCATTTGGACTCGTTTTCCATGGAAAAGAAAACACTTGGAGCCACAAATACTTTTTGACATTTAAAATGAAGATAACACTGTGTATGTTTTTTTACCTTTACGCTTTGTGTAAACAATTATAGTGTGCTGCTTATGAAATCCATGAAGTGCTACAGAGAAAATTATATTTTATTTATGTGAAGAACACATTTTGAACATTTTGAACTCTTAAAAAATAATAACAGACCTCCATGTCTGCCATGGAGGGTAGACTCGACAGCCATATTTCTCACTGAACATGGCCCCCGCCCTGCTCCCAAAAGCCACAGCTTCTGAGAATCTACCCCCAAATGTCCTGGGATTTGCCCGCTGGGAGTTGGCAGCCTGCAACAACCATGGCTGAGGATGATCCCAGCCTTCCTCCCTTCCACAATCTACAAGCTTACCCTCCACTGGTTTACTCTGAAGTAAACCTTCCAAGATCCACGTGCAAGGCTTTCCCCATGTGCTCCTGCCCTCCTTAGCAATGCAGAAGCAAACAATTCCCACTCACCCCCACCTCCCCATCAAACAGCCCCAATGAGTGCAACCTTGCAGGACTGCAAGTAGTAACTCCTTTAAAACCTGACATCGTCTTTCTCACCTGGACTCAGCCAGACTGCCATCTGCCAAGAAATCCCCTGGAGCTCAGTGGGGCTGCTGGGAGGTCTGCAACCCAAGGTGGTGCTGCTGGGATCCCCCATGTGGTCCTGCCCCCAAGAAGGACCCGGGGGAGGGGGAAATGAGGCCACCCAAAACAAGGTTGACCCCTGACCCCCCCATTCAAGGGGGCAGTCTGAGGTTAGGATTGCACTGAAAATCTGCACTCCTTCAACTCCCTCCCATTTCCCACCCTTCGCCGCTCACCTGTTCAAGAGGATCCACCAGCGGTGCTCTGCCCCTGCCCCGTGCTGTCATCACCATCATCAGCCAATCAGCAGCTGGGACAGGGAAGCCAGAGGTGGCTTGGGATAGCCGTCTCAGGCTGTGCCTCTCTAGGAATGGGGACTTTCCCCATTAACCCTTAGGGCGACTCTCCAAAGGAGACTGGGAGGACCCAAGCCACACGGAGCCACAGTACAAGGACGAAAGAGCCGCATGGATGTATTTTAGGAACTTACTCTGAAGCCGCGGGTTGCAAACCCCTGATTTAGAACAATTCGTTGAAGGGCAGCTGGATATCCAAGACTGTAACCAGTTTATTTAGGGTTAATTCCAGAGCTGGGTAAGTTTTGCCAGACTATTAGCAGTCTTATATTTGGGAGCATCAAGCCACCGTGGTGTGCTTGTTGTATAATACATGCAAATTGGCTATAATATAGAAACAATATATGTGAACTGATAAAAGATTAACATCTGCTTGAGCTTTCTTTTGAGGGAAGAGGACAAAAGAGAGTTGTTCAATGCTGTGTAAAATAGCCATTTAACAGAGGCCTTCTATGTAAACAGCTCTGGTTTATTTAAATTTACTCGGGGAAAATCATTTGATAAACACAATAAGTTTATGGTGATGTTTGTTTCTACAGATCCTACAACGTCTAGCACAAGAATGAACACAGGTATTTCCAGGGTCAGGATCCAGTGGTCTCCCAAGTCGATAGGATATGTTTTTTTTTCCTTTGACAAAAAACAATCAACCATTCTATATTAGAGTCACAGACCAGCATAGAACAGCAGAAGATAAATAATATATAACTAAAAGATGAACAGTTTTAAAATTACAATTATATATCTAACAATATCTACTGATAATAAGAAATTGGAAGTATAATACAATAGGATAAAAGCTTAAGTATTAAAAAGGAACAGAAGCTTAAAAAACTAATAAAAAGATTATAAAACTATTAAAAAAGGGGAAATGGACAGAGGGGAGCAATAAAATTTGTAAATGAAAGACTATAACTATCAGATCATTAAGCGGGTTTAGCAATACAGGCCATCCTTAGCAATACAGGCATCTCAAAAGTTGCTACACAAAACCTCACTGTATGTTATGTCAGGATTAGTATCTGTAAGCAGCGAGGAGATATAAAATTGTTCTGTGCTACCTGGAAATCCATACAGCAGTGGTGAAATAACTCTAATACTCTTATTTTTTTATAATGCAGTGGAAAAACACATATTCTATTGTTTCAACGTGCCCAGATCCACAGGGACATTTTCTCTCCCAATAGCGATTCTTTCTATACTGGCCAGAAGATCCGATGTTAAGGGGAGGAGCTACCATTGGAAGGAGGGAGCAGAGATTATGCTTACTACTTTGCATGCTGGCCCAGGTTGGAGGGAAAGGGAATCAACCATCACTAGTATTGCTTAAGCACCAATATAGCAGACTGGATTCTGAAAGTTACAGAATATTCAGAAATGGTGAAGACGATATTATTAAGAAAAAATAGCTTGACCAAGTTTTTTTTTTTAGAAAACTGGAAACCTTTTACGGAATATCTTTTGAAAACCTATTCAAATAGAGAAGTAGCACCAGGGTTTGAAATCTAAAGAAACAATAGCAGTAACTCTTAGGATACACTTAAGATATATCTATTGAATTAATGACTTAATTGTATATCCAGGAACCTAGAGATAACTTTAATCAAAGATGAGATAACTGGAAGTCAATATAAGATGTCTAGTAGGATGTTTTGTGTGTGTCTCAGTGAGTGTCTGTGCATTTTGCATGTCAGTTTTATATGTGAGAAAATTATAAACAAAAAAATACCAATATGCCAAGTTTATATATTTTAAAACCAGCTGGTTACTCTTACGTTTCTGTAATACCTTTTTCCTCATGGCTTAGTGGAGAAGCAGGATCTGGAATTAATAAAGACTTTAAATGAACTAGCATTTGAGGAAATGTTGGTATTTTAGACCGTTTGTAGATAAAAAAACTGAGAGGTTCAAATGAATGCCCCCACCCATGGTTCATTCTGGCTCAGGGAAAATCCATTTCAATAGTGGTCTGTTCCCGACCCCCACCTTCCACATCTCCAACCTAGTGCCAACCATAAGTTGGAAAACCTATCTTGTGCAGTTGTACAGTCTGTTATAACAGTGGTGTGCTAATCGACCAGGAGAAATCTTTCAACACCTTTCCTCTAGCTCCTTAGCTTTACATGTGCCATATGGTGATAAGCCCACTGAGTAGTGAAAAAGAAGTTTTCCCAAAATAAAATATTCAACTGAACAAGAGTCAAGTAGGTCCTGTTGATTACACATGACTTTGTTCATAAGTAGCTCTGACCAAATAACAGTATTGGGGTATGATGAGCATCATGAAGATATTTGCACTCTGGGCATCAAATCAACTTTCTATGCCATTGGAGTCACTCCTACCTACAGGGAGTATCAATCCATGAGCAAGATTTTTGACTTCCATGTAGAATCCTGACCTATATTTGGGGATGCCTAATACAGTATTTTTCATATTTTATAGGAAGTGGGCAGGCTTTCTCCTTCAGTCAATCATTTGCAGATAAAGTTGTCAGTTGTCAGTCAGCAGATGACAACTGTGGGAGCCTGGGAGGGCAAAGACATGGGGCACCATTGGCCACTTCTGAGAATAATCAGTCTGTCTTTTTCCACAGAGGGTATTGCTGTATTGATGTTCTGTCAAAGATATAGCTGTGTCTACATTTGCTTTTTCCACAAATAGGTCAAAATGTCCCCAAAACCTAATTGGGGATTACTGGAATAGTCAAAATTGAGTTGACTTGATCAAGGAAGCCATGCCCCTGTTTGCAAGAATAGACCAGAGCAGAACTTTTAATGTTAGGACCTTCTGAAGAACATTGGAAGTTGGAAGCAATCTCATAGCACATGGCATACCCAATTTAATAGTTCAAGTTCAAGTTTTCTCCTCCTGATGCCAAACAACAGCGAGGACGTTCCCAAAACACCTGGAGGAGAACATTTGAGCAAGACCTGAAGGTACTGAAGATTGCATGGGAAGAGGCTGAAACACTTACTCAAGACAGGAACTGCTGGGGAGCACTTGTTGCCCGATATGCTGCTTAGCGTGGGAGGATCTAACTAACTAACTAACTTTCTTGATGGTGTTTATACTGCTGTATTATTGCAGCTTTTATTTGTTTTGGGGCTGTTGCTGATTATCACAGTGTGTGTTTTTTTTATTAGCTATTTACATCTAATAATTTTCTGGGCTTTAAAGGATTGATTCATGTTGTAAGCTACGTCAAGTTCTGGTTTAACAGGAACAAGCTGGGGTCCAAATCCCAAATTAACGAGTAGGTTTTGTAGAGGGATTAAAATTATGAACCAGCTGTTGGGCTGTTTGATCTTGACTGTCTGATAGGCCATCAACAATCAATTATCAGAATTCCAGTATTGGTCAGGATCCTAAAAAACAATTTGTTGCCCCCATGGCTCATGTGACGCAGACAGTAGGACAAGCTTAAATACTTTTCAAAGATAAAACATAGTTATTTTCATAATAGTAGAAAACAGCAGCATGTGCTGTTATTGTAGCTGTCAGTATGTACTACAGAAGCATAACAATAGTTTTTTTAAACAAAGTGCAGTTGGTTGGTTTTTACATTCTGTGTATTTCCTAGAACTGAGGATAAAATTCTGATTCTCCACTGCAGTTGATACTTCAAAATTGGAAGTACTTGAACGTGAAAGTGTTCCTTTTGTGCAGCTATCCAGAAGAGATTTGGCTTGACAGATATGACATGCCAAACCATTAAAATGAACAGATTTTTTTTTTGCATAGCTGAAAGGAATATGCAAGTTGTATCCAGAAACATGTTGTTTATGTTCTAATGCTTTTTTTGGTTAAACAATCAAAACACACATTTAAGAATGAATTGCCTTTGAATAACAGCCCGGCTACAGGTTACCTGCTGTGAAAGAATTTGTTCTGAAAGATTTACAAGGAAGGTGGTAATGGGGAGGGGGGGAAATCCATTTTTTTGGCTGTGCTCCTACTTGTCAGCATGCATATTTCAGTACAGGTGACACTGATTTATTATACACCACTGCCAGAAAAGTTTTGTGCAATTTGGGGGAACAATGCCGCCCACTGCGCAGTTGGTATAACTGCTTGAAATTGCTCGTGAATATCAATGATAAAACAAACTATTTTGAATGTAAAGTGTATTAGCAGGGAAACAAAAGGCACGGCAGATGGACTGAGATGGCCTTGGTATTAACATACAATCCATACCTGATAGAGGAAAAGTACTGGCTATGAAGTTACCACCATAAGTTACTTGGCTCATAAATTATCAGAGAGGAAGTGGAATGCCAACGCAAACCAGAATGTGATTGATGCTTCAGGTCCCGCATTTAATCAGCTTGATGTTAATTTTTGATCAGAGAGGGGAAAGGTTTATTGTCGATTCAGATACGTTGGGGTGGATCCAAACTGTTCCCCGAGAAGACCTCCTCCAACTTGAGTAACTCTTTCTCCAATGGAAGCCTCCTTAAACTGCATTCAAAGAAGAATATGTGTTGCTGCCCGAGGACGGGACCACCCCTGCTTGGAACCCCTTGACCCAATAAGCACACCACACTCCTGGCGAGGTAAATTATTTGGCCACAGCCAACCGTTTTTTGTGCAATCAGAAGCATGAGGCGCAGCATGGGATTTTGATCTGATTTGGAATGCTAGGCAGCCCCTTCTCAGCCCTGGTGGCTGAATGGATGGCCTTTCCACTGCCACGGAGCTCCAGAAGGTGGTTGACCTGTTACTGGAGCTTTGCCCTGCTATGATGTTCAGGTGGGCGGTCAGCCTCTTGCTGTAGCATACCATAGCAAAACCGGGGGGGGGGTAGCTCCCTAGCTCCCCTCCCCTGGCCCTCTATTCCCATGCGCCAAACCGCCAAATGGCTATGACAAAGAAGAATGCATTAACATATTACCAAAACTTGAAGGGAGAGGTGGGTGGGCAAGTCACTGGCCGGCCAGAGCACATGGCCGGCACAAAAGTTGGCCCGGCCTTTTGTAGTCCCTGGCCGTCTTCTTCCAAATGACATTGGCGGTAAAGTTGGTTAAGGACGCTTCGCCCACAGCAAGTACATGCGCTGGGAGACCCCCCCTTCCATCCTACTTCAATACCAGGGCAGAAGCTGGGAACGCCTTCCTGCCCTTCCAGGCAGCAACTGCGGCCATGATGATTCACGACCGCCTGATACAGACATCTTATTGGACAGCAATCCCTTTGCACGTTGGAAAAGCAGATATATGACCCCCTTTCCACTGTCCCTGTAATATAGCATAGGGGGCCTACTTCAAGTGGAGACCAGAACTGGAGCATTAAATAGTGTGTGCCTCTGAAATTCTTTGCTTTTGTTGTAATGGGGAAGATACACAGTTGTATTTTCACCACTGGAAATGGATCATTGCTCAGGTTATTCTCTGAGCTGTACCATGGTATACCATTTGTTATTTATCAACTGTTAGCACATGGAAAAGTTGCTAGCTTTTCACAGTAGTGTTTTTAGGAGTCACAATGGTGTGATTCAGCTTGTGTGGTCTTTGACACTGAGTATTTGCACTGGATAGTAAAATTGTTTTACATCCATCCTTATTATGTGCAGTGGTTCTTGAATAGTATGAAGTGCTATCATTTTTTCTTCAATATCCAATTTCAATCTATTGTTCAGGAAAACTGCTGCAGCGTATGATGTGGTCTTGTTTACTGACAGTAAAATATTTCTTTTGATTGTCACCTGTCATACATGTAGCTGAAAATGTCTGGATGTTTTCCATTGTATCAAAGCGACAGCTTGACCTTAGCTTGTGCTTTATAAATGCATTAAATTGAATTTCATGGTTCATCATCTAGAATAGAATGTAAATGACACACCTCTACGCATGTGGCTGGTGTTTCAATTCCTCTGTGCAACTTGATAGTGGAAGATACTTCTAGTTATGCAGTTCTCTTCTCTTTGCTGGTAACTGGGTTGATAGTAAGTATTTGTGTTGCCAGATGTATTTAATGCATGTTGAACAGAAATTATAAATTAAACTATTGCTTCTCAGCACTAACATCAGTTCTCATTGTGTACATTTTCTTTTTGTGGTTGACACAAATATTTCCCAGCTTACTTATCTGCCAATACATGCTGTGGAATAACTCTCAGAAACCATGTACTTGGTTTGTAGACGTCTCCTTGTAGACATCTCCTAAATATTCTGTCCATTGAACCCATTGAGTATTAGAATTATAATTTTCTTCCAGATCATCATATCCAGAAATTTTAGCTATTTTAACTAACTCCAACATCTTCATATGCCATTCAAATATTGATGGTATTCTTGATGTTTTCCAATTTCTTGCTAGAACCAGTCTAGCCGCTGTTGCAAAGTATTGAAGTAATATTCTTTTGTCTTTATCCATATTAACATCACACATCCCTAATAAATATATCTCAGGCTTATATTTTATTTGTAGCTTAAGAATAACTTGAATCTCTTTATGAATTATACTCCAATTTTTTTTAATTTTCATGCAGGTCCACCACTGATGAAAAAAAAATGACCCATCCTTTTGACCACGCTTCCAACATATTGGCAGTGATCCTCAATAATAATGCAAGAAATGGTTGATAGTTATGCAAAATGTTAGTTTTAACTGTGCAATAGGACTGGCAACGATGCTGCATTTTTGATGAAAACATACAAGCAACCAGCATGGCTTTTAAAACTAGAATAAAAGAGATCTTCCCAGGGAGCCACAATTAAGTCCTGTTTTGTTTCTGAATGCCAAAAAGGCAAATGTTGAACCACATTTGACAATCCAAATGGCAATTGCTAAATGATCATTCACGAACATAATAGCTGTTTCATAATTACAAAAGATGCATATGCTTTGCTGATAATTTCGTCGACGAGCCAGGAAGACTAGAAACTTGGCATAATTATAAATCTACAGGTAGTAATGGCAAGGATCAGAAATTGCAACATGATTACTATCAAGACAAACATAACACCCCACATAACTACTAATTAACAGAAATGCCATTAAATCCCAAAGGCGGTGGGGGAGGGGGCTGAAGGTCTCCTGGAATTACGATTGATTTCCATATGACAGAGATCAATTCCCCTGGAGAAAATGGCTTCTTTGGAACAAGGACTATAAGGCATTATATCCTGCTGAAGTTCCTCCCTTGCCCAGTCTCCATCCCAAAAATGCCAGGAATTTCTCAACCCACAGTCAGTAACCCTACAGATGAAATTTTGAGGTTTCTCAGAAGTGTGTGGAAGTGACATCACACTGTCCCTTACATTGCTCCCATGTCCCTACCAGATTCCCATCTCCTGCTGGTTGCCCTATGATGAAATTTCTCAAACTGTGCCTCCATATAATTTGTACTGTACTGATACCAAATCAATGGTGTCACGGGCAGTTTTGATTCTCTTTATGAACGTTACATTTTTACATAAGAGTTTTGAGTTGTAAGATACAGCTATAATTTAATTTTTTAAAAAGGTCCCCAAAAAGCAGCAACTTAGTATAGCTGAGGTAGAGCTGGTGTTCTCTGCACCATTCTGGGTCTCTCTGTGAGAGAAGTCTCAAGAGAAGTCTCGATCATACCTGTTTGGGAGGGAAAGTGAGTTTACCTTTCTTTGGTGATTTTTGTGACAGGTGAGACCCTGGCACAGTGGGGATGTCTATCAAAAGGTTATTGAAGTATGTAACAGCTTTCCAAAAAGATGACAGGAATGTGTTTTCAAAACACACCCACCCACCAACACTGAAGTGGTGAAGCAAGACAACTGGTAATATACTTACATACCGGGAACTTTCAATTCTGCTTCTTTAAAGTATAGTCACAGTGTCAACTGTGTTTCTCTCTACCAGCTTTTCAAATCCTGCGTTTCAAATCCTGTTTCCACTTACCCCAAACCCTTCTTTATAAAATTTTGATTCCATTGATTGCAGAAACATCAACTTGATACTTTCTTTTACCACAAACTTCCTCAGTGTTGAACACAACAGCTCTGAAAGGGTTTAGAAGGAAGATTCTCTGTACTGAATGAGTGGTGGTATGTCCTCTCCTAGGGTGATTCTTCATGGACCAAGAAAAATGGGTTGAAGCCCTTTTTAAAAGCATTGGGAGGGCAGAGTTCCCACAGAACTCACCCCCCCCCCCGCAAATGCTAATAACCCATTTGAATGGCCAGAACCCAGGTTAAATGAAAATTGCTAATTTAGTGACTTGTTTTTCATTAACCCAGGTTGCAAACACTTCCTGCTTGCCTGTGTGAACTACAGGAAGCAGGAAGGATTCAATCCTCACCCACTTCCCTTTCCCCTTAGTGTGGATCCCCCAGGCGGCTGCCATTAAAGGGGGCCCATTCCACACATGCAGAATAAGGCACTTTCAATCCACTTTCAATGCACTTTGCAGCTGGATTTTACTGTGCGCAATAGCAGAATCCACCTTCAAACAATGGTGAAAATGGATTGAAAGTGCATTATTCTGAATGTGTGGAAGGGGTTGGGGATAATCTAAAAAGTGGCTGCCATGCTGTGCAGGTAGGTGGGGGGAGGGATTGTTGACTGCGCGATTCACACGGAAACACAGTGTTTTAGGTGAGGATTCCTAGTTTGAGGGGTGTCACGACACCCTCGCTCACAAGTAGGGCTGCCAGCTTCAGGTTGGGAAATACCTGGAGGTTTGAGGGGTGGAGCTTGAGGAGGGCAGGGTTTAGAGAGAGGAGGCACTTCTGTGGGGGTATAATGGCATAACATCCACCTACCAAAGTGGCCATTTTCTGCAGGGGAGTTGATCTCTGTCCCCTGGAGATCAATTGTAATAGTGGGATATCTCCAGCTTCCACCTGGAGGTTTGCAGCCCTACTCTCTAGTAGCAGGAGAAACCATGCAGTCCTGCCATCCTGCGGTATCCTCAAGCAGGTAGGCTGGGCTCTTGTGTGTCCAGTGACTGGCAGGCAGGTTGGCCAAATGCTAGGATCTGCTCCCCTATGCTTTGCCAAGACTATAGCAAGTGGTAGCCATTTCAGTACCAGCGATGCATCTCTTGTCTCTTTGCGTTACCCTTCCCCTCCCCCTTTGGTGCTAGGTCTAAAACAGGGGTCTGCAACCTGTGGCTCTCCAGATGTTCATGGACTACAAATCCCATCAGCCCCTGCCAGCACGGCCAATTGGCCATGCTGGCAGGGCTGATGGGAATTGTAGTCCATGAACACCTGGAGAGCCACAGGTTGCAGACCCCTGACCTAGAAATCAGATCTATCCACAACATATACATAAGTAAACAGCAACATAATTCAAATCCCTGCCCTGCTGTACCCTAGTTTTTGTGTAAGAACATAAGAACATAAGAACTAGCCTGCTGGATCAGACCAGAGTCCATCTAGTCCAGCACTCTGCTACTCGCAGTGGCCCACCAGATGCCTTTGGGAGCTCACGTGCAGGAGGTGAAAGCAATGGCCTTCTGCTGCTGCTGCTGCTCCTGAGCACCTGGTCTGCTAAGACATTTGCAATCTGAGGTCAAGGAGGATCAAGATTGGTAGCCATAGATCGACTTCTCCTCCATAAATATGTCCAAGCCTTTTTTTAAAGCTATCCAGGTTAGTGGCCATCACCACCTCTTGTGGCAGCATATTCCAAACACCAATCACACATTGTGTTAAGAAGTGTTTACTTTTATTAGTCCTAATTCTTCCCCCCAGCATTTTCAATGAATGCCCCCCGACCCCCTGTACTGTTTAGCATCTGTGGGGTAATGGCCATAGTGCTACAAGATGGAGAAATCCAGGTTGGATCCAGCCAGCTTTTTTCCTTGCTTAGTTCTCATCCTGATTCCTGCCTCCATCCACCTCCTACATGGTTTTTATCCACACATGTCCTGTGATCTCTAGCCTTTTTTCAGCAGCTGGTAGCATTGGTTGGACCCCACTCAATATTTTTTATCCTCCCTAAACTTATATTTATATCCTCCCTGCTCTCGTGCCACAGAATGATTATTTATTTCTCTCCCCAAGCATGAAAACCCCAAGGAAGCTGTTCATTTGGCACAACAGGAATTTTACTCAATTTATTACAATAGTAGTTCGGAATACTTATTTCTGTTTGGTTTTAATGAAAAAATAGGGACTATAAATAATGGGATGACAGATGTGGTAAATTTTGGGCATCTCTTTATTTCCATCTCAGCAGCTCGATATAAAGATTTCTGCCCTTTCTTTTGTAATTACTCTGGTGGAACATATTTTCACTCTTTCACACCTTGGAATGATACAGGAGGATTTTGATTTCGGGCTTCTCTAGAACTGGGCTGACATAGCTTGATGCCAGCTTGTCAATATAATTGGTGCTTGAATTTTCAGTATTGCTTAGGCCTACCAGATTTATTGCTTGTCTTTGATGATTACTCTTGAAGTTGAAAAATACAGTTTTCCACCATCAATAACTGCTATCGTTTTCCACCATCGAATACAGATTTCACCATCAATAACCAGTATTCTCCCTCCCTGCAGTTCAGACTTCAGATGAACTTTTTCCCAAAGTTACCTAGTGACTTCTTAAATGATTTCAGCCTGTTTGATCTATTAATTGAATGGGGTTATTTGTATGAATATTTCTATCCAAGAGCAGATGGTAAGATTGACTATTTCTCAGTATAAACACATTTTTGTTTCCATCATTGAATGGTCAAAATATCTCAGGGGAGCTTCCTTCGTTGAATCTCAATTGCCAGAAGTGCTAAAACTGGATTACTGACAGACCAAAGGTCAGAACGTTGAAAGCTACTATGCTTCAACATGCACATGCCAAATTTTTAAATTTGTTTTCAAATTATTTCTGATTTAATGCAGCTATTATTGGCCTAAACAACACCTGTTGTTATGCAGCTAGTGTTCGGCTACTTCTCTCAGTGCTTTGTCAGCCTCATCTACCTCACAAGGTATCAATGTCTTGTCGAAGGCCTTCACGGCCGGAAGCATTGGGGGGCTGTGTGGTTTCCGGGCTGTATGGCCGTGTTCTAGCAGCATTCTCTCCTGATGTTTCACCTGCATCTCTGGCTGGCATCTTCAGAGGATCTCCTCTGAAGATGCCAGACACAGATGCAGGCGAAACGTCAGGAGAGAATGCTGCTAGAACACGGCCATACAGCCCGGAAACCACACAGCACCTCACAAGGTATCTATTATGTGGAGAAGAAGGGAAAGAGTTGGAAACTGCGTTGAGACCCTTGGTGGTACAAAAAGCAGGTTAAAAATTCAACTCTTCTTCTTTAGATAGAACACCCCCCCCCCCCGAATCTGGTGCACACCAGATTTCTGTGTGCCAACTCACCAAAGAAATCGCCTTTTGATATTTGTTTGGCACTGAGGGATGATGGGAATGTCCAGATTCAACCCAGCCCCTGCCCCCCAAAATGGCTGTCACTGCTGGCTTTGCTGACACATGAGTTGCACACATGAGTCCAATCCATCTGGGATATTTATACTGACAGACACAGGTGGGAACTGCCTGTGCAGGAGCCCTCTGCATGTGCAGATTTAATTAATATGCCTTGGAATGGCTGTCCATGCCTTAGTTGCTTTTGCTGGATCAGAATGAAAATGTATTCAAGAGCAATTGTGTTGAGCATACATTGTGGAGGATTCAAACAAGAAAGAGGCCAGGTGCCATCACTAGGGAGTCCATTGTGCTCTTATCTGCACATAGAAGATTCTTAGGTCCTTTCTCCACATTCCCCTATCCCCCCTATGCCGCGCGCTGCTCTCAGCGTGCGGCATCCCTGGCGCGTGCCCCGGCTTCCCCACGTCAAAGGGCGTCAAAAGGCGCCCTTTGCAAGAGAGCCAGGGATGGCGCATGCTGAGGGGGCGTGACAGCGGCAGCATCGGGGCGGCTGCCCTGTTGCCGCCCCTCTCATGGGGAGTGCTGGGGGACCCCGCGCTACTCTCCTCAAGTAGCACGGGGCTTAAGGTAAGTGGGGAAAGGCCCTTAATCAGGTGGATGTGCGATAGTATGGTAAAAAAAAAAACAGAATAAGACTTCCCATTTACCTGTCTGAGAAAGGGAATTACTAACCCCATCCTCACGTTTTTTCCCCGTGAAAATGTGGTGCAAGGAAAAAAATAGCCTCCACTTATTGACCCTCTGCAAATTTCTGCTAGCCTTTATGATAGAGATTAGAGGAGGCAGCATAGACTATCACCAAGAAGTTATATCCTTTGAAGGAAGGGATCAGAGCAGTGGTGGGATCCAACCAGATCAAGCACTGATCCGCCCCCCCACCACCACCACACACCCCTGCCGCCCACTTACATGGTTGCTGCGCCCCCAGCCCCCTTTCTGGTGTTGGGCGAGGAAAGACAAAGGAAGGCGGCAGCTTTGGGGGGCTGACTGCGGCATGGCCTTTGGGGGGTGGCCAGGAGGCCACAGGCGATGGCACCACCCCAGGGCGGCTGCTGATTGGGCCACCCCCCACTGGGCCGGTGACCCAATTTGTGGTGGTGCCATGGTGGGGTTCAGCCAGTTAACTACCGGCTTGGCAGAGCCGATGCAAACCAGCTGAATCCCGCCTCTGGATCAGTGCCTTCTCCACCACCGTAGAAGGCCAAGGGGAAATAAAGAAAAACAAATGGTGCCATGTAAAGAGCCTATAATCACTCCCCCCCCCCTCATTCCAGTTGCTGGTTTAACTGAGAGCTAGTCCAACGTTGTTTGATTATTTCATATATATGTTTGTTCAAATGATATTTGAACATAGAGACATAGTCACTGTAAGAAAAAATATATTTTTTAATGCTGCTGGGAAGAAGCAAACCACCAGTTTCCTTTCAAACACTCGAATAGCAGGCACAGAAATTGCCCTCTGGATTGATCCATTTCTATCAACTCGGAAAACTGCTTGAGTTTGAGGGCTGAAACTTGTATATGAATACAGCATAAAGTCTTTCGAAGTGACCTTGTTGAGTTTAAGTTCCCAAGTGGATATGTTTTGGAAAAGTCTGAAAAAACAAACCATGCTTCTCAACTGCGATGAGGGATGACAGTTAAATCTTCACATTGGACATTGCCTCCCACCTAGCCCAATCACACTTGCCTTTTGAAAAGTTCCTAACCTCTGATATATGGGAAATATGATTTTAACGAATTCATTGACTGCAGTTTCTTTTACGAGAACTTTTTTTAAAAAAAAAAGAAAAGCGATGTTTGCAATGGTTTAACTATCTTCTTTTTTTTGCAGATCTTGACAAAGAATCAAACATTGTATGGTATGAAAGGTATGGTACATTTTTATGTTGGGATTGCGGAGTTTCATTTTATCTCTGTGTAGAATAAGTTTTCACTGTTTCCTAAACCTATTGAAACTCATACCTACGTTGTGACGATCACAGGGGCCAACTGTGAAACTAGAATGCAAAGGCCACCGGAATAGCGACCAGACCTAGACAATTTGGTTGCTGGAAGGCAGGACTTATAGCTCATAAAGCAAATATGGCAATTGGCCCATGTTTCCTGAAGGAGAATCACATCAGCTTCTCTAAGGTAGTCACAGAAGAGAGGGTTTCTGAGTTTGTTCCTCCATCCTGAAATATTCCATGATAGGATGGAAAGAATGACCGAAAGCCTGGAGAGTTGAAGGCGTCGACCGATTATGTGCTCCTAGAGTCCGTGAATTCCAGGAACAAATGTATCCAGAGAGGATGCCAGCCATTTTCTGGAGGGCCAAAGTGCGAAATTGTTATTCTTGTATGATAGAGGGTGGTGCCAAAGGGTCTTGGACTTCGGCATACAGAGGTTTCTCGACCAAGATGATCTCTCTGGAGGGCACCGAGAGAGTAGGAAAGGACAGCTTATTGTGAATTGCAACGAGGATGCTCAGGCACAAGAGCAGAAATGCTGCAGGACCTGACCCCTCTAGTGAGCCGAGGGAGCGCAAGACTGGCATTAGCTGAATGAGTTTGGAGGTAGTAAGAGGCATAGATTAAGCAACTGCAGCTTTTTTGTTTCCTGAACTTGGGAGGTCCTGAAACCCTGTATGGGGACCTCCTCTTCCAAGAGATTTGGACATATATTGGAGAGAAACATCATGGATTCTTTTCACAGGACAAAGGAGCCCCAAGGGAATCTAGGGTGGGGAAACAATATAGTCGAGATAGCAGCTATAGAAAGAGAGGCTGGGAAGATTCCTATTTCCTCAAAACTTCTTAGCCCAGGATTTTGCCTGGAGGGTAAAGGTGAGTTCTTTTCCTACTAAGCACCCGCAATTGTTAAGCGGAAATCTATGTCCATGTCCAGATGAGTCAATGCCACATGTGGGGGAGCACTCTCAGTGTAAGGAATGTTGGTGGAGCTAGTAGCGCTGGATGAGTGAATATGATTAGAAGACAGCGGAACTAGTAGATCTTCAGGCGGGGGGGAGCTAGTGTCCATATAACACTGAGTAGAGGGTCCAGAGATAAACTGGAGCAAATTCCTTTGGCCATGCAGGTTCGGGGGTAGAGTTGTTGAGGATGGAGAATTAGTTCCCAAATTGGCTGTCGCTGGCCAATTATCAGAAGCATCATTCGAAGGGGATTTAACCAGATGTTGGGATCCAGCAGTTTTTTCTATTGCAAGTTAGTTAATTAACAATAACTGGTCGTTATAGCAGCCATAGGACAAACCCTTGGCCGCAACATGATTTCATAGAAGATCCGTGACCACTATAGCAACAGAGGCATAGCTGGTGCACACTCTGTGTTTTCCACCCCACCACCTTTATGGTGCCCTGTCCCCCTTACCATAGTTCAGCCTGGAAAAGCGGCCTGTTTCCTTCAGGCTGAAAATGGCCTGCTGGGAACTACGCTTTCCATGAGACCCTGGGGCTCGCACAGTCTCCTGGGAAGTATAGTTCCCACCAGGTCGTTTTCAGCTTGAAGGGAACAGGCCGCTTCGCCAGTCTGCACTGTTTCACTAAGGTAAGGGGGAACGGGGGTGCCACTGGGGGGTGGGAGGGGGGGCACCGTGGGGGTCGGAGGTGGAGCAATGCACCTCCCCTCCCCCTGGTATCTCTGCCTCTGCATAGCAACTGCTTTGGGTCTTCACTGATCAAAGTTGTAGGGTGCTACTCGTATAGAGAAACTGTTGTACATTTCAGTTTTTAGCTTTCGTTATATTTTTGTCTTCATGGGTAACTTTTCTTCTGTGAAAATCATATGACACAAATAATTTCAGAGTTACAAGACAGCAGGCAGACTTGAAACCATATTTAAATTTGATCAAAAAGGGGTGTGACTTCTCGTTTAATGAGCAAGCACTCAAAAATGTATGTACTTACTAATGCACTTTTCTCATTGTGAACTTTCAATATGATTATTTATTATTCAACCTCTGAACAATATGTGTCTTTAACAGTGGAGGACTGTACCCTACTCCACCCTCAATGCATTAGAGAAGTTTGGGGGCACCTTAGAATGAAATTTGTCTTCCACAGAAACTGTGAGGCAATAATTTCAGTTGTCATGCATGAAGACGTAATTGCAGATGTGACTTTGTGATAGTAGCGGGTTGGTCTGTTTGAATACAAAAGTAACATTGTTGCCATTGTTAAGGCAAGTTTAACTGGGCTGGAAACAAAGGAATCACACGTGAGTCCCTTCTGATACATCCATTTGGTAAAGGCAGAGTGCTAGGACTTCCTGACAAAACAGCAGAAGTAAACAACAGGGGGACCTAGAATTCTTCCAGGACTGCAATTGACCTTCAGGTTGTAGAAACTAGTTCCCCTGGAGAAAATAGCAGCCTTGGAAGGTGGACTCTAATGGCAACAAATATCTGCAGAGCTCCCTGCTTTCTCAAAACTCTACCACCATAAGCTCCACCCCCAACTATCCAGGAATTTCCCAAGCTGGAATTGGCAACCCTACATACTTCTAAAAGAGGTTCGGAGCTTCCCTCATTCTTAATGAGAACGAAGCATCCCAGCTGTGATGAAGCACCTTCTGCTGCCAGGTTCAGTTGCTTGCTGGTGATGGGAGATTTTTTTTTCTCCAAAGGTAATGTCAGCTACATTGCCATGTCACTTTCTGGTAAACCAGGAAGTGATGTACAGCCATTATAGGAATTGCAGGAAACTCTATGGTGAAAACATGTACACTTCCAGGTTTTGTCTGGAAGGGACGTAGCAACTCAGCCAACATTGCACACACCCTCTGTCTCTATCTCAAGCCTGCTGCTGACGTCAAAGACCCTAATTCAGTTTTAAAGGAACAGTGCTTGTTATTATAGGTGCAGAAGGAGGAAGAGGGGTTTAGTTTTACTAATAATAATAAAGGCTTTCTTCTTTCCCCCATTATTTTTCTTGTAATGGGGAGATGGCAACCATAAAGTTGCTGACCAAAGAAATCATGCAGGCCTCAAGATCTATTCTTTCACTGTTACTAGTCAAGCTTGACAACCCTGAAGAATGCCCCTTGTTCACAATTATACAGAATGTGCAAACTAAACTGTTTTCGAGGTCTTACTGTACCCAAAAGGATACCTTGAAGTTGCCCTTTTTCCTGAGACAAGAGAAAGAAACATGAAAATGTTTAGGCTCTTTGTCTGGGAAAAGGGGCAACAAAGAACAATACTGATAAGAAGGAAACAGGGCTCTAGTTCACACAACGTCAAAGGGCGAAATGCTGACATCTCTGGATTCTGAAACAATTAGCATCCCTACAGAAAGGTTGATATCAAGTTTCCCATGTGCCATGGTTTAGGTTTCACAAGTGAATAGGGTTGCCACTTTGAGTTTGGGAAATTTCTGAAGATTTAGGGGTGGAGCTTGTGAAGGCTGGGGACTTGGGAGGAGAAGACCTCAGTGGGGTAGAGTGCCAGAGGTCTCCCTCCAAAGAGCCATTTACTCCAGGGGAACTGATCTTTGTAGCCTGGAGATCAATTGTCATTCTAGATCTCCAGATTCCCTACCCATGAATGGAGATGTTCATTTGAAGAAGTAGTGTTGGATTTATATCCCCCCTTTTCTTCCTGTAAGGAGACTCAAAGGGACTTACAAACTCCTTCCCCACCTCACAACAAACACCCTATGGGGTGGGTGGGACTGAGAGAGCTCCAAAGAACTGTGACTAGCCCAAGGTCACCCATCTGGCATGTGTTGGAGTGCACAAACTAATCTTGTTCACCAGATAAGCCTGCACAGCTCAAGTGGCAGAGCGGGGAATCAAACCCAGTTCTCCAGATTAGAGTGCACCTGCTCCTACCTATTGGAAGAAAAGGGACTTTACGCTGTTTCCTGCCTCATCCTACAGAGGGGTTTTTTACTAGCGAGCTAGTGGCTAGATAGGGACTTCGGAATTTGTCAACTTTACTCTATCATGCTGAGTCTATCCCTTTGATGTAGACTGATACTCTTAGGGACTTCCTCCCTTGCTTCTGCCTTCTTCTCCGACCCTCTCCATTACTCTTACCTTCACCATGCCTAGGGAGAGGATGTGTCTCCTACGCATCCGCCTCCATCCAGCTAGATTAGAATAGACAGTGAACCTAACTCTCCACCTTTCTATCCAGAATGGAGTTCACTAATAAATACTCTTTTTATTAGATTAGAAACTACAAATGACTCTGACTTTCTTTTGTGTCTGAAGTTCTGTCTAGCAAGCTCAACCACGTGTTTGTGCTCAGGTAAGCTTTCCTGTGTTTAGCCTCTGTGCCACTCTGCTACTTTTCAAGGGATACACACGCACCAGGTGTGGATCTCCCATCACTAACCACCACACTGGCTAAAATTTGCACACTTTTAGTCCTTCATCCACCATGTTTTCCCCCCTTGACTTCAATTAGGTAGATGTCCCCCTCTGACCCCCCCTTGACTTTGCAGTCTCCCTAGCCTCAGTTCCTCACCTTTGACACCTTCCTGTTTCCTGGGCTTTTAATGGGAGTAGGGAAAAGCCTAGAAAATCATAATCATGGATGAGGAAATGGGATGCCATTCCTTTCAGTCCTACAGGTCAGGCATTACAGAAATGAAAGATCTTGTTCAAAGGAATAGGCAAATATTGGTATCACAGAGCAGAAAAAGATTAGGAAAGAATTAATTGCTTTAATAATGAATTGCAGAGCTGATTAAACTTAGCAATAGTTAGGGAAAGGAAAGAGCCTTGTTGAAAGCTTGCTCCCATTGCTGGCTGAATATGCCAAAGAGAGGCTTGTTAATCATCTTAACCAGTGGCGAAGCTCCCACGGGGACATCCAAGGTGTCCCGGGCGCCACCAAAAGAAGTCACCTGGGGGGTGCAAAATAGCCAGACCACACCCCCTCCTCCTTGCACTGCACTTTTCCTGTTAGCCAAGAAAGGTGCCTTTCTTGGCTTAAAAAAACCCCCAAACGCCCAGAATGGAGGCTGCAGCGCCTCTCTCACTCTCAGAAGTTCCCTCTGAGAGTGAGAGGGGCGCTGAAGCCTCTAAGCTCTGTGCTCTGTGCTTCCTCTGGGCTTCCTGCTCCCGCACTGTGGGAGCTGCTGCCCCGAGCAGGGAAAACTCAGAGGCTGCCCCGGGCACAGCTTTGCCTAGCTACGCCTCTGATCTTAACTATTCCAAATCATGGGGCATTATGAGCCAGTATATAGGGCAAGGAACTGGGGAACTGTCTTCTCCAGCCTTAAAGAGGTGAAAAGATATTTAACCAAGGAATGGGTTTGTTTCTTCGTTTGTTTTGGTGATTGGCATTCACACTCATTATCTGAAGCAGAGGAAGACTTTCCCTTGTCAAGCAATTTCTTCCTCAGAGTATCTCACTAAAAGGTATTTCTAAAAGGCATGGATGGGTTGATTTACAGTTTAGAAGAGATTGCTTTACAGTTTTAAAATTGCAGAAGCATTCTGGAAAAAGAGAAAGAAGTGTGTGTTTTCTGAAGATGGCAGCATATATATAAAAACCTTCAACACTAACTCTATCTGTTAATTGACACGAGTTGACAGCGTAGGCGCAACTGAGCATACACAGAGTGCGGCAATAACCACTGGAGCCAGGGAGTTCACTCAAAGAAAGGATGTATTGGCATTGATACAATATATACAGTTTAAACGGACAGAGCCTTCGGCTTAGGTCCTGTCCCCAGCAAGGAACATGCTTAACTGAGTTTGCTTACTTATATACACTATGATACATTAATTAGCCTATGGCTAGTACAGTCAAAGGTCACATGACTCTTATATATAGCTGATGCAATCATGCTTAGTCATTCCCTTTGGCTGACTGCCAACAGGTGAATGCTGTTAGTCCTTCAGCAGTCCATTAAGACAATCAAGGGTTTTGCCATGCAGCTGTTATACCTTCAGCTCCTGACACCCCTTCCCAGATGCTTGGCAAACCTACATCACATTTTTGTTTATCACATTAACAGTTACATTTACACATATATCAATTCAGTGTATGCCTTACATTCCATAACATAGCTGACTTACTTCAGAGATGCATCAGTTATACCCAACAACTCTGTGCCTCTTTCATGTTTTATAGAGGTTAATGGCTTGGTCAGGATGTCTGCCTTATTGTCCTGTGAAGGTAGGAAGCTTGCCTCTATGAGTCCTGTTTGAATCATCTGTCTGATGTTTTGATAGCGTACTCCTATATACTTTGTTCTGGTCTTAATAGATTCGCCTTTAAGAGACTGCATACAACTTTGAGAGTCATTGAATAATATGCTTGGTTTTGGTACCTTGAGACCTAGGTCTTTAGCTAATTCAGACACCCATTGCATGTTTAAAGCACAACTATTCACACCGCTGTATTCGGCCTCACAGCTGCTTTGTGCTACTATTTTTTGCTTAAATGATGCCCATAAAATGGGTACACCTGCGTAGGTTATCACATACCCGGTACAAGACGTATTGTTCTCTTCATTCGCAAAACTGCTATCAGCATATCCAGCAATGTTGGTAGTTTGGTCTGGACACAGCAGTAAACCTCTAGACATGGTTGCATGAGCCCTTCGGGGGAGGGCGGTATAAAAGTGGAATAATAAATAAAATAAATAAAAATAAATAAGGTATTTCAGTACCCTTTTTACCCCAGTCCAGTCTGTTTCAGTTGGTTGTTGGCATCGTCTACTGAGTACGTTGACAGCATGTGAAATGTCTGGTCTGCTAATGGAAGCAATATACTGCAAAGACCCGATTACACTTCTGTAGAGACCGGAGTCATCACATTCTTGTGTCCTGTCTAGTTCTTGGAAACCTACTACCATGGGTGTTTGCTTGCTGAGTGAGTTAACCATTTGTGTTCTCTCCAAGAGCTCTTTTATTTTACCCTCTTGGTGCAGTAATAAACCCTCAGCAGTTTGTACAAATTCCATACTTAGGTAGGATTTTATTTCACCTAGATCACGCACTTTAATGTGTTTACTTAAAGTCTGAAACACTTTGTTCAGTTCCTTTTCGGTTTCTGTTAGTATTAAGATGTCATCGACCCACACTACTAAGAACGTTTCAGCACCTGGTTTCCCTGTTTTATAGACACAGGAATCAGTGGCACAACTTTGAAAACCCTCTTTCACCAACAGGTCATCTAAATGGTTTCTCCATATATGTGCTGATTGTTTTAAACCATAAAGAGCACGTTTCAGTAACCAAACCTTATTTGTTTTACACCTGTAACCAGGTGGTGGTCTCATATATATCTCCTCATCCACCTTTGCATTCAGGTAGGCAGTACACACATCTAGTTGCTTGGAGACATACCCCCTTTGTTCAGCAATAGCCAAACACAACCTGATGGATTCATACCTAGCTGTGGCAGCATAGGTTTCAGTAAAGTCCTCAGGAAAATTTTGTTTGAAACCTCTAGCTACTAGTCTGGCTTTAAAAAGCGTTTCACCATTCGCTAAAAGCTTTCTTTTATAGACCCATCTGGAGTCCAACAGAGTTCTTCCTTTTGGCATATCAACCTCAGTGAAAACATCTAGGTCGAGTAAAGATTTGAACTCTGAGTTCATAGCCTCAAACCATCACTTTTGCTCAACTTCATCCCTGTGCAAAACCTCTTGATAATTGTTTTGTTCAAACCATTCATCAGTATTTGTTTGTAAAACATTCACCGCTCCATTCTCTATTTTCATTTTGTGTTGTGTGTCATACCCAAACCTCTGGGGTGGTTTCCCTTTAGTCACACGTGCAGACCTTTTGGGAATTGGTTCTTTCTCCTTATCACTTTCTGAGTCTGATTCAGCTTTAACAGGAACACTAGACTTGTGCCTTTCACACTCTACCTCAGAAGAACTTTCAGTTACAGTTCTTTGTCTCATTCTCTCAATATGTTTATCAGCATATGGCAGAATGACAGATGGACTTTCTTGCTTAGAAAGCAGGGAGTCTAAATTGCTATGCAGCCGGGACCAACCAGAATGCTTCTCAAACTCAGCACTTCTGGAAAATAGTACCTGACCATTTGGTAATAGGAACCTGAAAGCCTTTATACCCACTTGGACACCCACAAACTGAAGCCTTTGTGAGTGCACCTTTCGCTTCCTTTTCTGTGGAGGCACCAGAACATTGGCATATGAACCAAAAGTATGAAGGTGGTCTAACTTAGGTGCCTTACCATACAGCTTCCTATACGGAATGTCACTGAGTGCTTCGCTGAATAATCTGTTCATGACATACGTACAGTAAGCCCATGCCTCCTACTCCAGAGACTATCCTTTGCATTTGCGTCTAGCATAGCACAGCACACCATTTGTTTCAGTACACCAATCTTTCTCTCTGCTAAACCATTTTCAGAATGCACATAGGCATTAGACACTCGTCTATCTATTCCTCGTTTGTTTAGCCACTCAGTAAATTGGTTGCTTAGAAATTCTCCGGCACCATCAATCTGGATTGTTTTCACATCCAAATTGTTTACAGATCCTTGTATGCCATAATTTAAATACATGGAAGGCTTCACTCTTCTTTTTTAAGAAATAGGAGAAAGTGAAGCGTGTGGCATCGTCCACAATTACAAACACATATTTGGCACCCCCAATGGAAACATCATACGATTGTGCTATATCGCAGTGCACCAAAGCGAAAGGGTCCTTAGTTACCCTTGGGCTTTGTCTTGCTACTGGATGAGTTTTCACTTTCCCACTCAAACACACTTTGCACTCTAGAAAACAATCACATTTGGCAAATTGCACACCACACATTTGTGCTGTTTGTTTGAGTACTTTGAAGCTCACATGCCCACATTTCCTGTGGAAGTTGTGCACACAATTAGCTGGGTGCAGTGGGTCATTTACCCCACACACAGTAGTTGGAACATCACAGGTCACAGGGGTGTTACTGTCCACAGTCAATTTATAAAGTCTGTTACTTAATACACCCTGTGCCACAATGTCCCCATCCCTGGCTATGGAGCACCCTGTCCCAATAAAAGTACATACATACCCATCCAGTGCCAACCTGGACACGCTTAATAGATTATGCGCCATACTTAGTATGTGTAACACGCTTTGCAGGGTAATCCCCATAGCTTGTAAAAACACTTCTCCTTGGGACTGTACAACAGCTGCAGAGCTGTCAGCAAGAGTCACCTCTCCAATATCCGGTGTCCTCTTCTTCTGCAGCGAACTTGCTCTTGCTACTATATGTTCTGTAGACCCGGTGTCCAAAAGCCATGTAGATTTCGGTGCTTGGGTACGTTGCACCAGAAAGGTGCTTCCTTTCCCGGTCCTCTGCACAGCCTGTTGCTGACGTCTGGGTCGCTGTCGCCCTCGCTGGCAATTCCTCGCTAGGTGGTTGGTTGCTCCACAGGTGTAACATCTATGAACAGCATTCGCCTCTGCCGACTTGTCACCTCGGTCCTTGCTGATGCTGTTGTTCACTGGAGGCTGAGGGTAGGCACGTAAATCCCTTTGCCCCTTCCATTCCAAAAGCCTCCCGGACACATAGTCCAATGTTAAATCATCCTCTGGCACACTTTGTAAGCCATCCACTAATGGGTCCCATTGTGTGCCAAGAGAAGAGAGCAAAATCAAAGCTTGCAGATTATTATCAAAAGCCAAACCTCTATCGGACAAATCAGCAAAGAGTGTTCTCATTTGTTGCAGATGGGAAATCACATTGCCTTCATGCAACTTGAGATTAAAGAGTCTACGAACCAGAATCAGCTTGGAGCCCGCTGTTGTCCTCTGGTACAACTCTTTCAGGGCAGTCCAACACCCCAAAGCTGTTGTTTTATCTCGCAGGAACACCAATTGGCTGTTTTCCACTGCTAGAACAATGGCTGCTCTGGCTTTCTCATCAGCCTCCACCTCATCATCATCGTCCATATCTGGAGCTTTCTGTGCAGCTTTCCAGAGTCCTTCCCGGATGAGGTAGCATTTCATTTTCTCCGCCCATGAGACGTAATTGGACTCATTGAGCCTTTCAAACAGCAGCCCATGAGTAGGACCCGTCATGACTACACCACACTCTTTGCTCCGCCCACTAGGCAATGTTACTCACCAGTGGGCTGTACGACGCCTAGGGGCTACTGGGCCCATAACCTGACACGAGTTGACAGTGTAGGCGCAACTGAGCATACACAGAGTGCGGCAATAACCACTGGAGCCAGGGAGTTCACTCAAAGAAAGGATGTATTGGCATTGATACAATATATACAGTTTAAACGGACAGAGCCTTCGGCTTAGGTCCTGTCCCCAGCAAGGAACATGCTTAACTGAGTTTGCTTACTTATATACACTATGATACATAATTAGCCTATGGCTAGTACAGTCAAAGGTCACATGACTCTTATATATAGCTGATGCAATCATGCTTAGTCATTCCCTTTGGCTGACTGCCAACAGGTGAATGCTGTTAGTCCTTCAGCAGTCCATTAAGGGAAAACTCAGAGGCTGCCCCGGGCACAGCTTTGCCTAGCTACGCCTCTGATCTTAACTATTCCGAATCATGGGGCATTATGAGCCAGTATATAGGGCAAGGAACTGGGGAACTGTCTTCTCCAGCCTTAAAGAGGTGAAAAGATATTTAACCAAAGGAATGGGTTTGTTTCTTCGTTTGTTTTGGTGATTGGCATTCACACTCATTATCTGAAGCAGAGGAAGACTTTCCCTTGTCAAGCAATTTCTTCCTCAGAGTATCTCACTAAAAGGTATTTCTAAAAGGCATGGATGGGTTGATTTACAGTTTAGAAGAGATTGCTTTACAGTTTTAAAATTGCAGAAGCATTCTGGAAAAAGAGAAAGAAGTGTGTGTTTTCTGAAGATGGCAGCATATATATAAAAACCTTCAACACTAACTCTATCTGTTAATATTGGTAAAAGAGGTAGGATAGGCAGTTTTAAATGTCTGATCTTGCTGTCTAGGTGCACTCTTTCATCCCTGGTTTACCCCCGAGGTTCTTTCATCTCCAGACTTGGTATCGCACAAATTTGTTTCTTGGACAGCTGATAAGACAGCTTTGAATCACAAGGTACTTCTTGGTGTGTTAAAATTCATCTCATAATTTGAATGGTACAACCCTCTAACTTGTTTACAACAGCAGGATTCAGCTCTCAAATGTGTACGGTTACGATACTGGTTCTAAGCATGTGCAAGAATGCCCTCATAGTTGAGTAATCTGGGATGGTGCAGCAGAAGATATGAAAAAAAAATCAAACTAGATAAAACTCTGACACACACCCCGGTTTCAAAGTTAAACATCCTCAGGGCTGAGAAATCTGTAGACCGTATATTTCATGTCCTTGTCAGTGATTCACTGGGAGCAAGCAAGCATGAAGAGAACTGGAGCGTGATCCTCAGCACAATTGGAATTGAGCTAAGTAGGGGCATTGACCTAGATGCCCCCAGATAACCCCATCTTCTGAGATCTCAGAGCTAAGCTAATCAGCCCTGTTAGTATTTGGATGGGAGACCACCAAGGAAGTCCAGGACTGCCATTCAGCAGCAGGCAATGGCAAACTACCTCCCTGGCTTTGAAAACCCTAAAGGATTCGGATCCCTTTTTGCCTCACTAACACAGTTGCATGGAAGGGGAACAACGGAGCAAAGAAACATTAAGCACCCTTTCTCCTTCTCTAATGCAAATAATTGCTTTCCAGCAGTGCTAATATATAATGATGTGAATGATGTCTTTATCTAATTGGAGCTCCAGGTTGCAGTTGATTCAGCTAATGCTATGGAGATGCCAATTAAGGCATGCCAGTGAATAGCTTTGTATATGCTGCTTGCCAGTGCACAGAAACTCCCCTGTCATTTACTCAAGAGAAAGAGTTAGGAATACCATGAATTAGATTTACTTGGAGTACCTACTTCTGCCTCTTTTGAACTAAACCTTTTTTTAATTTAAAAAGTTGAGTGTAAAAGCTCTTGAAAGAAAAGGATTGCCTGCTATTCATAAAACAATATATGAATTAATTTTAAAAATCTGCATAAGTACCTCTCTGCTTTTAATGTTAAAGTGTCTTTGTAAAATGAAGGTTGGGTTGGTGAAACAATTTGTTCCCCATGAATTCATTTCAGTCAGATTTGTTCCTGGACTGAAAAAAAGTTTGCTCGTATCAGCAGAAAGGATTTGTCATGCAATCCTTGCACCACCTACATGGCCACATGGAAGAACCATGCAATTGGTCCCACATTACCAAGGAATGTGGTAGGGATGCCAGATTTGAAGTGAGACCCCCTCCCCCCTCCCTTGCATGTCACCCCTCCCTCCCCTCCCTTACATGCTATCCCTCCCTCCCCTCCCCTCCCCCCACTAGGGTCGATGGTCCATGTACAGATGCCGGGGCCCCTCCCTTCCCTCCCTTGCATGCCACCCCTTACTTCCTCCCCTCCCCCCAGCAGGCCATCTGATCCTGCATCCTGTTTCTCTCTGTTTCTTTCTTGTTTGTTTGTCTTACCTTCATGGAATCATGGCTTGTTTGTTTGTCTTACCTTTATTGAATCATGGCAGCTCCCACATACTTAATAACACAGAAATAATAATACATAAAATCATACATACTTAATAATACACAATTTAAAACAATTAAAATCATTCTAAGTCTGATGACAAATGTGCAGAATCGCTAGGCTAAACAAACTTTATTCATCCACTTTTTACAGAGAAATAGCATACTGATGAGCTGCAAGCAGAAGAAACCTCCATGGGGAATCTTAACAGAGAATCTGCTGCAGCACACAAAATGAAAGGTGTGAGCAGCAGAAAAAAAAGTTAGAGGTTTGGGTGGAAGAAATAAAGTGTTTCCTGCCTTCTTTTGTCACTCAGCTAGCAGGAAACATTTTCAAGCTAGATTGGGGGGGAAAGACCACTAATTTTGTGATTGTTGAAAAACGCGGCTTGAGACAAATAAAACAGGCTGGAGTCATTGGGGGAAAGAGAGCCGTGCAAAGTTCTTCCGCAAAACACTTTTTATAACATCCTCAGGACATTATATTTATGCTGTGTGGAATCCACTATACACAATTTGTACATTACAAAATCATTTGGTTTCGTATGACTCAGCCAGTGTCCAAACTCTTGCTAACAAAACTTGACAACTGGGAAACAAACTTTCTGGTATTGTGCCTTTTGTGCGGTTGAAAATGTGTGCTGAAATGAATCATTTGTGCAATGCAATGTATCGATTAAATGTATGATTAATGTATAATTAAATGTATAAATGCAATGCATTTATTAAATGTAAATGTAACCATTAAATATTAAATATAAATCCAGCGTATTTATTAAATTTAGACAAAGGTTGGCTTTATGGTTGTATTGTACAAGCAACATAGGCATTCCTTCTGCAGTGCTTTCCACAATCTGCTTCTCCATGCTCTCTTTCACACGGGTAGATTACAGAGGCAAACAAGCTCCTTGGGATGGAAATATTGTGTGTTAAGAGTGTTTAAAAACATTTTTCCACGCTTCTTCAGAATGCTATCTGGAAGAGCATAATCCAGTTAAAATTGCTCAAGCAGATGATGTATTGGTTTCTACAATCGGTGCATGGAATTTTAATATACAAAGTGGCACCAGCATCTCTTTTTAGTTATTTATTTATATACTTATTTATATATTTATAAGGAGGATCAGAACATAAAGCGGCCGTGGAAGTATGTAATTCAAATCATGTTTAGAAGGCATGAATTTAGCAATATATAACACATCTGCAAGTCCTGCTATTTTTAAAGTTTATGCTGGATAATCCTGTTGCGCATGAATAAAACTGCTTATGGCATTGAACAGCAAACAGGCAATCTGGGTAAAATACTATCTATCTATGTACTCCTTGTTCAATTGCCATTTGCTTTTTTAGTGGGTCGTTTTATCTGACCATTAAACCAAGATGGAATTTTTTTTTAAGTCACTTAATTTTTAGAAAGGGGGTCTGACACTGAACAAGTAGCCTTGGTCGAATGATCAATTCTGAAAAAAGTTCTTCAGACACTTCGCTAGTCTCATAAAATGCTTCATGGTTATTTATTTGCTTTATTAGTGACTTCATTTCTACTCAGCCTTGCTCCCCAATGTGGTCCAAAGTAGTTGACATCATTCTTCATTTCTCCCTTTTATTCTCACGACAACCCTGTGAGGTCGGTTAGGTTGAGTGTGAGGGACTGGCAATGGCGTAGTGGCCAGGGGACAGGAGGGGCGTCTTGCCCTGGGCACGCACCAGAGTAGGGCGTGGCGTGGGTGCGGTGTGGGCATTCCAGGGTGGGGGCAGGTGAGAGCGCGGCAGGGGCGCAGGGCACACACGTGTCCTGGGTGCAGTTCCCCCTCACTCCACCCCTGGGGACTGGCCCTATGAGAGAAAGGCTGAGGGACTTGGGAATGATTAGTCTGGAGAAGAGGAGATTGAGGGGGCACACGATTATTCTCCTGAAGCAGTGGTGGCTTGGCCAATTGGCAGGGGCTGATGGGAATTCTAGTCCATGAACATCTGGAGTGTCATAAGTTCGCCACCACAGTAAGTATTTGAAGGAGGAACATGATGGCTCTGGTTAAGTGTTTGAAGGGCTGTCACTTAAAGGAGGGCAGGGAACTGTTCCTGTTGGCTGCAGAGGATTGGACTCACAGTAACAGGTTTGAATTATGAGTAGAAGGGTTTCAACTGGATTATTAGGAAAAAGCTTTTTATAGTAAAGGTAGTTCAACAGTGGAATCAACTACCTAGGGAAGAGGTGAGTTCCCTTCACTGGGAGTCTTCAAGCAGCAGTTGGACAAACACTTGTCTAAGATGCTCTCCAGGGGTCTCCAATCTATGCCCTTCTATATTTTAATGGACTACAAATTCCAGCAGCTCTGCTAATTAGCCATGCTGGCAGGTGCTGATGGAAATTGTAGTCCATGAACATCTGGAGGGCCATAGGTTGGAAACCTCTGTGTCTAGGCTGGTCCTGCATTGAGCAGGAAGTTGGACAAGATGACCTGTATAGTCTCTTCTAACTCTATGATCCTATGATTCTCCCAATTTAATACTTCCAAACCCTAAATACTTCCAACCCTAACTACTATGCCTTACTTGACTTGGGCTTGCTCTACCTTTTTTTAGATGTTTGGGTTGAGGGGGAAAGTCCAAATTCAGTTAGAATTTCACCTAGGGTTGCCAACTCATCTGCAGAGCCATTTAAATTCCAGGAGATCTCCAGGCCCCATCTGGAGGCTGGCAACCCTAATTTCACCTTCAATAAATGATTTATCTTGTTTGACTTGGACTGACATGTTTCATTTGGGGACTTCTGGGAGAAATGAACTGGGAATGAGAGGGGTCACACAGTCACGATGCAGATTCTGTTTTTGCATCCATATACTGCTATTCATCATTCCTTACTGGCTGTTTTAAAGACAATTTCATTCAGTCATCCATTTCTCTTGAATGAAGGAACCTCATCTAGCTCACAAATCTACCCTGTACCCCAGTCCCCTCCTATTCAGTCAGACCCATTCATTTGAACAGAGATGATCCATCCACAGAGACCCACAGCTGGAGATCACAAAACCATGCTCCTTCCTTCTTGTACACAACCTGTTGTCTCCACTCACCAGAGAACTCAGTGGCCTGTAGATTAGCGCCGTCAGCTATATCTGACAAACAGATAAATTCAGCTTGGAATATTTTGCCAAATACTGATTTGGTCTTATTGATTTCAGTAAAATCCTGTTGACAAATCAGTGCCCGGTGGTCTCTTCCCCCCCCCCCCAATGATGTGTAGACAACAACAACAACAACAACAACAACAACAACGAAGAGGAAGAGGAAGAGGAAGAGGAAGAAGAAGAGGAAGAAGAAGAGGAAGAGGAGGAGGAAGAAGAAGAAGAAGAAGAAGAAGAAGAAGAAGAAGAAGAAGAAGAAGAAGAAGAAGAAGAAGAAGAAGAAGAAGAAGAAGAAGAAGAAGAAGAAGAAGAAGAAGAAGAAGAAGAAGAAGAAGAAGAAGAAGAAGAAGAAGAAGAAGAAGAAGAAGAAGAAGAAGAAGAAGAAGAAGAAGAAGAAGAAGAAGAAGAAGAAGAAGAAGAAGAAGAAGAAGAGAGTTGGATTTATTTCCCACCTTTCTCTGCTGTAAGGAGATTCAAGGTGGCCTACAAGCTCCTTTCCCTTCCTCTTCCCACAACAGGCACCTTGTGAGATAGGTGGGGCTGAGAGGGGTTTGCCAGGACTGTGACTAGCCCAAGGTCATCCAGCAGGAATGTAGGAGTGCAAAAACACATCTGGTTCACCACATAAGCCTCTACCACTCAGGTGGAGAAGTGGGGAATCAAACCTGTTTCTCCAGATTAGAATCCACCTGATCTTAACCACCAAACCACTACAGATAAAAATACAGCCTGGACACATTTTCCTACTAATGTTTCTATTTAAGGACAATGGGAGAACCATGATGCCACCACCCGCTCCCGCCCCTGAGGTTGGCATGTAGATCACCTATGAATTCTCCACTCCCAGCAGTATCCTTATTCTTGCCAATCCACTGATTGCTTAGGTGACTACTGTTATAAGGCAGTAGATATGAATGCCTGGACAAAACCCTGTTTGACTGAAACCAAAAGGTAACTCTCTTACGTTAAAAACACCATTATGGTAATCCTCAGTGCTGAAAAATAATTGCAACTAATGTTCATGAAGTACACTGAGGGATTTTTTAAAAGAAAATATTTATTTATTAGCATTAAAACCAATTTCAAACTGCAATGAAATGGGCTCTAGGCAGGGCAGGGGGAGAATGTGCATGGGGGACTGGGGCAGGCTGGGGGCAGATTGTCCTAGCTGCCCACCTTGTCCCCCCTTGGCCACGTATCTCCCATCCTACCCCAAATTACTCCGGGGTCATTGTGGTGCTGTGCTGCCACTCTGGCATCTCTCTGTGAGGGCGCAGGCCTCAAGGCTGTGCAGGTGGGTTGCCAGGGCTGGGTTGAGAGTCCATAGGCCAGGATCCTGGACAGGAGGGCAGCAATGGTATGAAAGGCAGGGGGATGGGGGGGCAGGCAGGAGGCCTCGCAGGAGAGTGGCTCGGTGCTGCTTTTCTGCTAGCCCCTTTTGACTGCCACCATGTACCCTCAGCCAATGGGTGCACGTTGGCTGAGGGTTCGTCCTTGTGACCATAGCTGATTATATAGGGTAATATTTATTTTGAAGTTCGGTATCCTAGGAAAGCAGATCTGCAACCTGGCTGTCAACCTTTCTCCCTTAAATTGCTAAATGTCTGCCCTTTTCGAAGATTCTTTTCTGAACCATATATTTTTTTTAAAAAAATTAAACACAGATAAGCTAAATGTAATTGAAAAAGACACGTCAGTTCTCAAATGCTGTAAACTAAAGAGGTCATCAATTTAGAAGACCAATGCTCCTGAAAAAAGGGAGAGAGCTCACAGTAAGACCATAGTAATAAGCCTGTACTTAAATGCATATATATGTGTGTGTGTGTGTGTGTGTGTGTGTGTGTGTGTATACACACACACACACACACACACACACATGTATATATATACACATTTATATATATAAATATTTAAAGTGTGATATCATTGATTCTTGAAGCTCCCTACATTTGCTGGCTTGAGTTCAGGTAAAGGCTGTCTGTCTGCTTTCTTCCTGGGCTGTTCTAATAAGTGTCCCATCAGCTGCCTGAAGAGCCTTGAAGTTATACATTAAAGCCCATTTATTATGGGAAATTATTAAGAGTACAGCATAGCCTGAGAATTGCCAGAGAGAAATCCATAAAGCGTGACCCGCCTGTTGGAGAAAAAAAAGCCCCATGCCTCCGCACACTGCAAGTGTAATTGGTGAAACATAATTCTCACTTATAGCTTTAGTAATTATAAGATGCTTTATTTATAACTCGGCACCTCCAGTGCTGTTCTGATTAACAAGGTTGCCCTCCGTTTCTGCGCCAGGCGTCGGCACAACAGAGCATTTTCATCTCCAAAATGTCAGGCAGTCCTGACTTAGGTAGGGCAGTTTTGCAAAAAAAGAAAGAAAGAAAGAAAAAAGTCCTTCTTGAAATGCAGACAACTTTTAGAACCAATTGTAGAAATGAAGGATAGGCACAAAAAATGTCATTTGGGTTTGGCTCATGTTGTTTTAAAAAGGTGTTTAGTGCATTTGTGGTCTGCCTCGCATTAAGTGGACATTCCTTTTGTGTTACCCAGGGTGGAGATGCAGCCTCTCAGTAATGTGGGAAAATTAGCTCAGAGCAGACTACTTATTAATATTGCAAGAGGCTGGGTAGGGGACCTTTAATACCAATGTATACGAAGGTCAGCTCTTGGAAGAAAATCCACAGAGAATATATATTACCCATATATGTGTATGTGTGTGTGTGTGTGTGTGTGTGTGTGTGTGTGTGTGTGTGTGTGTGTGTGTGTGTGTGTGTGTGTGTGTGTGTGTGTGTAGGTAATAGAACCACAGAGAATATATATTACCCATATATATATGGATAATAGGACCTGATAACGACATGAAGAAGATCCGGGGTTCAGAATAAACGGCCAGCATCTGCACAGTAACAAAGACAGAAAGGCATCAGTGGCGCTGGGCAATTGGCCCTTTGGTGGGTAGGATATTTATAAAATGAAAGACCACCTTTGCGGGGGGGGTGTCAGGTCAACTTGCTAGGATAACCTCTGGGAGGTGACTGGATGGATTGTTTGAGAAACAATACAGTGCATTGTAAAGTGGACAGGAGAAGTTAGTTACAGAAGGGAATATCTGGATTAACATAATCAGGGGAGGCAATATTGTCAGGGGTCCCTTTGTGGCTGGAAAGGAGTATCCATTCAGTGGGCCTACTGTGTCATGTTGAGGACACATTCTTCTTCGGCTGTGGAGCTGAAAATGTGCTGCTATGGCAAGCAAGCTGAGAGCATGAGAACAGAAAGAAGAAAAACAATTCCTGGAAGTTCCTTCTAGGTAGACCTGGCTATTGTCAGAGAATGGGCTTCCCATCTCCTTTAGGCTGGCATGTGGGCAGGGATACCTGTGAATTAGCACTCCCCCCTGCTATGCCAGGGTGGTATGGTAACAGTTGGATCCTTGGTTATGCCCTCTTTTTGGCCTCTTTGGAAGTCAATGTGCTCTCAGGTCAGAAAAGCACCGTGGTTTTGAAAACTGGGCAAAGTGCAACTTTTCTTAGGAGGCCACTAACCTGGATAGCTTTAAAAGGGGCTTGGACAGATTTATGGAGGAGAAGTCAATCTATGGCTACCAATCTTGATCCTCTTTGATCTGAGATTGCAAATGCCTTAACAGTCCAGGTGCTCGGGAGCAACAGCCGCAGAAGGCCATTGCTTTCACATCCTACATGTGAACTCCCAAAGGCACCTGGTGGGCCACTGCGAGTAGCAGAGAGCTGGACTAGATGGACTCTGGTCTGATCCAGCTGGCTTGTTCTTATGTTCTTATGTTCTTAATGTGCTCTCAGGTCAGAAAAGCACCGTGGTTTTGAAAACTGGGCAAAGTGCAACTTTTCCTTCTTTTCACAGAGAAGGTGAAGGGAATTAGGATATGTTATGTTTCCTTTGGGTTTTTCAACTCCTCCCCATCTTCCCCCTCCTACACAGGGGAACAGCTCTTCCAGCTATATTGGAAACTATACTTCCTAGGAGACCTTGTGAGCCCCAAGGTCTCCTGGGAATTGTAGTTCCTCAGGCCGTTTTTACTGCGAACAGGTCTTTTGCAGCCTGAAAAAGTTCTCAAAAAGGAAAGGAACTAAGGTAAGTGTGGGAAGGGGGGTGGGGGGCACCACGGGGTGGGGCAGGGGAAAGGGGGAGGGGCCTGGGGGTGATTTTATGTGCCCCCAAGCATGCGCCCAGTACACCACGTACCCCCCTGTACCCTTGTAGCTCCGCCACTGATGAGAGATCATATGTTCATTTTATTCATTTCCACAGCACTGGTTCTGACTCCCTTTAATTAATTTCCTGGCATTGATCAAGGAGTTAGCAAGGTTGGTTGAACGGAATAACTTGTTCACACAGTTAAGGCACAATAGGGTATACCATCTAATACGTTGTAGCACTTGGCTTGAAGAAGCTCAGCAAAATGACTCGAGCCATTTCCCTCAGTCCCTCCAAATATCAGTAAGGGCAAAGAAGGAAGTGGAGAATGGGACCTAGAAGAACAACAGGCAACTAATGAGAATGTATGTTTCAACAAATATGCAAAACCCATCAAAACAAAATGGTGGGCCAGTGCTTAAAGAAATAACTGACAGGGGCTTCAGCTTGCTCTTCCTTCATGCATGGAACTGCCAACAGAGGAAAAAGAGTTAGCAGTGACTGTATTGAATGTATGAATCTAGGGCTAGTTCCCACCAAAAGAAATATTGTTGAAGAATATTGTGAGAATACAGCCTCTACGCTATTGACCTGTGCCAGTGAATTGAGGTCCCTCCACTACCCAAACCCTGCTCACCCCAGGTTCCACCTCTGAATTTTTCAGCTTCTAGATGTTTCCCAACTTGCAGCTCTTTGGTTCTTTTTTTGGTTCTTTGGCTTCCTGCTCAGCAAACTAGAAAGGTGACATTGATCACCTTGCTTATAAAGAGGCAGTTTGCACAGCGCTTTGTAATCTATGGATAAAGAGTGTTCAGTGGAGGGGGGGGGATCTGAGTTTAACTCCTCATTCAGTTAAGACCTAGACATGGAGATCTCGTTCCTTTGGTGTATTTACTGTATGCACTACAATGGAACGGTCGGCTTCCCCCCCTCTGATATTTGTATTGATTAGTTCAGTCCCTGCTCAGTTATGGTAGTTCTTTTTGTTGGTTACAATTGTGCACTGTGTGAGTTCCCGTGACCTCATTCCAGTTGCTCCCATTCCAGTATCTCCTTGCTAGTAAATCAATGTGGGTTTGAAGACACCTATTTCTGCTGAGAGAGCAGGGTTGCCAAATGTGGGTTGGAAAATTCCTCGAGATGTGGCGTGGAGCATGAGGAGGGTGGAATTAGGGGAGAGGAGGTGTGGTCAAGTGCCATAGAGGCCACCCCCCAAAGCAGCCATTTTCTCCTGGCATACTGATCTCCACTACCTAGAGATCTGTTGTAGTTCTGGGAGCCCTCCAGGTCCCACACCTCCTAGGTGTGAATCTAAGGTCGAATCCCCACTTGAAATTTGCACGCAGATCCAAACCTGTTCATTGTGAAACTGTGTCCTCTTCGTCAGAGTTTCTCCCTCCCCACCGCAGCGAGCACACAGCAGACACATCCGTTTGCAGAACTCTTAGCAATCCCCACTACCAGGCTAGCTCGCTTCACCAGTCTCCCCTGATTGGCTGGCATGCCTTGATGGGGCGGGACCTTTTCCCACTGCGGAAACGTACATTGTAGGGGTGTGATAAAAAAAAACCAGCGTGTAAAAGTTTAACATTTAACTGTTTAACTGTGCAAACAGTCAATCGTTACCTGTGTAAACCATGAACGATTCAAAGTTATGCATTTGACTGTTTAATGTTTGCATCCCCTTCTGCTGGCCGATCGCAAAAGCGGAAATGAAACCAATGAAAGGCTGCGTGTGCATCGCAGTGCTGATTGGTTACCCAAATTCTGCGTCACACTCCAGGGCGGGAAACGAGTCAGGGTTTCAACCCTCATCCCTCCCCTTGGATCAGCTCTGAACCATGTTAATGGTGTCTATGCCACTTGCAACCAAGTCCTGCCAGAACGCAGATTAACAGGGAGAACGAGTACCAGAAACGAAATCTGCCACGCAAGCAATGGGGAGGTCGTCCCTCAAACCTGGTTAGTTTGTGTTCTGAAACCTGGCTGAGACGGGAGTGGGGATTCGACCTAAGAGCAGATCTTGGAACTACCATAACAGTTTGCAACAATTTTGCCCATGCTGTGCTGTTCAGTAGGGCTCAACATAAAGTTATGCTAATCAATGTTTATCTCCCCCCAGTGCTTGATAGTGCAGGCTTAAATCAGCATTGGTTCCATCTAATTTCTTATATCAGAAGCTTGACTCAGGCATCAGAGACTACTAACATAATTTTGGCGGGAGACTTCAATGCCAGAGTTGGGAGTAATGAAACAGACATTTGCAATGCTGCAAAGGAAGATCTTGACTCTCTACCATGGTATGTTTCCCTGCCTGGAAGTTCTGAAGATCAGGTGTGAATCGAAGAGCAGGGACCTGAGTGACCTCACAGACAAAAGGAGGTCTCTCAGAGAACTTGGGCATATTCTTGAAGGACAAAGTGGGTAACCTCATGTAGGCTGCTCTGAACTCCTTGGAAGAACTGAATGGCCCTTTCCCCACTTACCATTTGCTGTGCGCTGCTCTCAGCCCGAGTTATTTCTGGTGCGGGGGTCATGTTCCCTGGCTTTCCCCACTTTCCAAAGGTGCCATTTTTTCAGCGCCAGAAATGACGCGCGCTGAGGGGGCGTGAGAGCGGCAGAGTCGGGGCGGCTGCGTTGTCGCCGCCCGAACTCGTGGGGAGAGCCGCTGGACCCCGTGCTATTTGGGGAGAGTAGCGCGCAGACAAATGGTAAGTGGGGAAAGGGCCAATGTTTGGAAGGAGGTGCCAGAGTCAGCTATAGGCAAGTATGAAGATTCTCCAAGTCCAATTTATGTCAGAAAGAATTTTTAAAAATCACAGCAACTGGGAAACTACAGACAGCAGAATACCATGCACACACCAAAATATAAAACAGCATCACTGCTCTCCTGTTCCTATAGATTTCGAGCCCCATTTTTATCTTACCATCTACTTTTCTATTACGGCTTTTTCTCCTTGACCGCGGCTGTCTTCGTATAAAACGCCTCATATACTGCTCCTGCACTTGCTGTCTGTTTCCCATCCGTAACACATAAACTTCAATTTGTTCCTCTGTCTACTCTCCTTTTTCTCGGGAAATACTTTAAATGTTCTTTTCTTGGAGGCTGGTTTTTACCTTCCTCATTTTAAAAAAAATGTTTTTTAAAAGATGAGTCAAGCCTCTGAAAGAGCGGTGGAAGTGTAATTATTAAGATAGCTGCCCTTTTTGAAAATATATAGGATGCAGAAAAAGACTGCAAACCAATGAACGCCTCTTAAATATAAAATCCAATGCATTCCACCGTAGTGTGTTTGGGGCAGTTTATGAACAAATAACCGTTATTATTTGTGTACGTGTGTGTGCCATTTAGATGAGGTTATGAATAAATCTAAGACGTGTTCAGACTCTGTACCCACCTCCCAACTGAGAAGCTTGAGGCAAAAATGACTTCTGAAATCCCTGTTCATCATCTGCTTTATATTCAGCATCTCTCCATGCTTGGCCTATTAAGAGATTATTTCCTTCTGCTTTTATTGATAAGAATTCATCAAAAGTGAGATTTTTTAAAAAGTGTTTACATGTGGGTATTTACACAGAAGTGTGTACACAGCCTAGCCTTGCTCATATCCAAGATCTTGTGCACCAGTAGGCAAAGGGGACAGTGGGAATACCATGAATTGATTTGCTTGCTATGCTGCCGTCCCTTCCTTTCTTAGCTTCACAGATGACTCCACAGCAGTACAATTAGGAGAGAAAAAGGGCACACGTTCTTTCACATGTTGCTCAACTACAAGATGTGCTATCCCAGCCGCCCGCTGTCATCCGTTAAAGCTGGGAATTGAGAAACCACACGCAGGCTGCTGTTTCCTGCTTTGGGGGCGGCAGCATGCGGAGATGTCAAAAATTTGGACAAGAGGGGATTCCCTGTTGCATTCTTCTTTGCACTGTCCCGGCGGCTTGCCAGAGGAGGGAGCTACTGCCTTGCTTTCTATGGCACTGCAGGGCACTGCTCTGAATGACCAGAGGGTCATGTTGTAGCTGTGAATCAAAACACATTTGAGCTACGCTCAGAATAAAGGGCTGCCAGGGCCCCCACGTAGTCTTTGTAAGAGTGCTGGATTGGTGCATCCTGGGCCATTACACGTGTTTTGTCTCCGTGTTCAGCCTTTGGATTAGATTCTCTGTTAGCAGACTTGTTTCCCCCTCTTCAAAACTCACTGCAAGCTGAGGTCCAACTCTACCCAGAGTTTTTGAGACCAGTTAAAGCGCAACATCACAGGGAACGGCAAAGAGAAAGCGAGGGGAATCAATGGTCCTTTCTGCATAACTCACCTAAAAGGTTTGCAGAACATTTGCAAAACATTTTCAACAGCTCTGTTTGTGAGAAGCAAGCCTTTATTGGCATAGACAACAGTACAACAATAATTAAAAAAATGGATTAAAAAGCATATACAATACAGGAAATAAATGTTAGGTCGAAGGAAATCTACTGGCATTTAGTAATTTCCAGGAGAAAGTCTGCCACTATCATACAGAGAGAAGGGTCAGGGTTGTCCAACAAGTAGTGTAATCTAATTAAATCGGGGAGATGGGGTAAATGTAAAGGAGTAAGATTCACATACTTGGATCTGATTTCTTTGAATCTGAGACAGTGTCATAATTGGTGGACCAGAGATTCAACTGAGCCATCGTTACATGGGCACAATCTTTTAGCCTTTTCTTGCTTATTAAATCTGCCATGTAACAAGGCAGAAGGCATAACATTAAACCTGGCGAGCATTATGGCTCTCCTTTGAACAGAGTTTATTAAGCAATACAGGTAGTGTGCCAAGTGGCACAGCTCTGTTTGTTCACACTCACCCCCTCAAAACATTTCATGGCTGCCATGAGGGCTTTTTCCTCTTTTTTTTTTTTGGCTATTTGTCGAATCAGTGCTTTGAAGGATTAATGTGTGGTTTTTCTGTCATTGTGTGTAATGGTCAGTTTGAAAATGTAACCTTTTTTTAAAAAAAACCCCCCACAGAACTGGTGAAAATAAAGAGGCACGGGGGAACAAAGTGAGATCAGGGACTCAATTAAATGGCACCAAAGGGAAATTTGGGAGACGGCACAGAGTGAAAAATGCCACGGGAGAAATAAAATGTTGCATATTTGACCATGCATCAAGGGAAGACTTTTTGAAAATGTTTCAGAGAGAAGAATCATAAAGAGGAAGTTGTTCCTGTTGAACTAGATTAGCTTGTGCACTCCAACATATGCCAGCTGGGTGACCTTGGGCTTGTCACAGTTCTTCAGAGCTCTCTCAGCCTCACCCACCTCACAGGGTGTTTGTTGTTGGGAGGGGAAGGGAAAGGAGATTGTCAGCCCCTTTGAGTCTCCTACAGTAGAGAAAGGGAGGATACAAATCCAAACTCCTCCTCTTCTTCTTGCTTGGTGAAAAATAAGGTTCAACATGGTTTAGCTGTATGTGGGCCTCAAAGCAGACAAAATTCACCGTTGTAGAAATGTGCAGTAGCCATAATAGCAAATATAGCAGCATTTTATCAATGGCTGACATATACAGGTGATACTTTATTTTAGTGATATCTGTCCAGTGATTTCTCAATTGCTATGTGGGTTCTGTCACCATCTTCCGAGGAAGCACATGTGTTCGATGCTCAACTGGAAAAGCAGTGTGCTCCGGTGTGGGGGAACCAGGGGGCATTCATTGAAAACGCTGGGGGGAAGAATTAGGACTAATAAAGAATTAGGACTAATTATGTCTCATAAAAGGAAACATTTCTTCACACAACGTGTGATTGGTGTTTGGAATATGCTGCCTCAGGAGGTGGTGATGGCCACTAACCTGGATAGCTTTTAAAAGGGCTTGGACAGATTTATGGAGAAGTCGATCTATGACTCCCAATCTTGATCCTCCTTGATCTCAGATTGCAAATGCCTTAGCAGACCAGGTGCTGGGGAGCAGCAGCAGCAGAAGGGCATTGCTTTCACATCCTGCACGTGAGCTCCCAAAGGCACCTGGTGGGCCACTGCGAGTAGCAGAGTGCTGGTCTAGATGGACTCTGGTCTGATCCAGCAGGCTAGTTCTTATGTTCTTATGTCTTCTCCAAGGACAAACACACACCATGATGATCTCAATATAACGACTGAATATATCATCAGGAAGGATAAAGATCCAAAGCAGACTGATCACCCTCCACTTGACATACGTCTGCCTGATTTTGTCTAGTATAGAACCTTGTCAAGCTCTGCTATATTTTGCAGACAGACTGTTATTGGAGGGAAGTACTGATTTTATCGTCTCTTCCTGCAGAAGGCTGCGTGCCAATTTGAATGCATGGAAAAGGGGATAAGCTGGAAACAGATTTTATCTCCTGGATCTTGATTTCTGGGGCTGGCTGTGGAGGCAAACATCCCAGCTGGGATATAATAGCTTATGGCTGAAAGCTGAGGAATCCTAGGTGTCCAGTGATATATCCACTATAGAGACAGGATGTTTTAGTTATATTAAGGATCTGGTCATTGGTATATGCTAAGATCTTATGATCCTAATTTGTTCTGGAACAGAGCTTAGAGACTACTGTGTGGTTCTGTTTAAGGTCGTTTCAGCCATTCATCATTCCGAGGGCTTTCCTGCATGCTTGACTTACCACTGTTTTTCTTGGCAATCAATCCATGAGCATTGGAATTGGTTTGAATTCTTTGGCACCTTTGCCCTCTCTCTGCATTTTCACAGTTGGGGAGTCAGTTTGTTTGCCACCCAAGGGCGGGACTGGCACTGCTCAGAGTTCCTAACCAACATAACAAAACAACACTCTTGTCTGTGGGTTAAAATTTTGGCCATAGCCAAACCGTTTTATTGACAAAGGATGAAAAGAAGTGTGAGGCGCAGCATGGGATTTGATATGAACACTGGTGCTGTCCCCCAGTGCTGTCCGAGTGCTATCCCCCAGTGAAAACCCGAGTGCTGTCCCCCAGTGAAAACCCGAGTGCTGTTCCCCAGTGAAAACTTTCCTCCAACCCGCCTGTTGGAGGAAACCATTAACCTTGTGCAGCAACTGTGGAACCTAGCTGGGCGGAGGCCACTTTCTGGGGATCCGTTTTGCACAGCACAGCGATAGTGGAACTCAGGTGGGCACCCAGCCCCTGTCTGTAGATCCATTTTACTGCTAAGGGACGTAAGCCTCAGAAGCCCCCGGCTGGGCGTCCTGACCCACGGCTTGCTGCACCCCAAACTACTAAAGGAGGTTCTGTTAAAGAGGGCTAGCTCCGCAGTTCCCCTCACCATCAGATCAGTTTCCATGCACAACCGCCAAAGAGCGGGGGGACACCACCCCGCTCCCGCCAAATGCTTCTCACATCGTGAGCCAATAAAACAGCACTAACCCTGGGCTGTGCAGCTGAAGGTCCAACCCACATTCAGAGAAGTTACCCCTTAGACCCATCCAGTGTCTGGGTCCTGAATGAAATGCCATGATGCCCAGCACATCTCATACCCCAGCCACGGACCAAGCAAGAAGCTGCCCTGCAGGTCTCTCTTCTGACAGAGGCCACCCGCCAATAATGCCAGGTATCCCCTCAAGCCCCTGTGATCCTGGCTCACAGCCTGTGGCATGAGCTGACATACAGTGACCAAAGACCCTGAACTGGGGAGCATATGTTGCTTTCAAGCAGTTGGGATTTGTAACAATAGGTGCAAGGAAACAAGATGCCTTGCATTGGCCGGGCTTGCCACTGTGCATGCTTACCCATGAACCATGCTGCAGGCCAGGATGGAGGCGAGCAGATTATGCCAGCCAGGCACCCAGCAAAAGAAGGGTATTGCTGCCAGGAACATGTGCATGAGCACCCTAGTGTGCGTAGGTGGGCCAGGTGTTGTTAGAACTCCTTTTCTCTGTACAGGAGTGCCCCCCCCCAAAAAAGTGGGGCCACTGCTGTCCAGGAAGCCCCGTAGGGCTCTGTGATCCGAATGACATGAAACCGGGGCGACAGAGTCTGGGACCCTTTGTGCTGACAGATGCAGCCATTGCTCCAAGGTTCCTGCAGGAATGAATCTGGCCTGACCCTGGTCTCGGGTGCAAGAGCTGAAAGAACCCCTCCTCCTAGAGGCGAGATGATGCACCTGCCATGTCATTTTCTGTGCCTAGAAGATACTTTGTCACAAAAGAGATGTTATTCAACCGATGTGTTGCTAACCTCCTGTCTAGGTATATGACCCGGTCAGAGGATTGGCCACTGACAGTGGCTCCATAATCGAACCGGAACTGAGCCCCTTGATCTCAGAATCGTTTAAACCCATAGGGTGCCAGAAGCAAACCATCTGCCATAGATTTTGACCCCCAAAGGCCAGGCTCCCAGATGCCTCGGAGTCGATCTATAAGGTCAATTCTGGGGGCAAGCAGGACTATTAGGAAGCAATTCCGTTAGATGGAACTTTCACTGTCACACTGCTGGCTAGTTGTGTTTGATCAATTAGACCAGTTGCGGCCTGGCTTTGTCAATTTGAAACCCATGGTTATATGTTGCAGCATTTTCTCACGCTGCAATCTGAAGAACTGTATGCCGGAACGGCCCCTTCAACAGACCCAGCTTGGCGCAAAATAGTCCAACTAAAACAAGGCAGATACGGCTAAAGAATAAAAGCTGAACTCCTCAAAACTGTGCCATAATTGTCTTTCTGTTACAGAAACCTACATAATAAGCGTGCTTACCGCTGTCCTTTCAAGAGGTATGTGAAGAGGGTTCAACAAAATAATTTGCCTGCGTAAATCAGGGAATTTATGGCTATTGAAAGTGGCAATGTTTCTTGACTATGTGAAGGTGATCTTTGTTAGTCAAACATGAATAGTAGCATTTTCAAAGCTCTTACTGCTGAGGTAGATTTTTTTTAAAAAATGTAAATAAATTGACAACCAACCCCCCCTCTGGAAAACAAACACAGTTTGTGTACCCACTCTTAGCTGGGATCTGTGCCATAGGCACCAATCCCTGGTATTAACCAGGAAGTAATTTTGCAGCAGATTCCCCAAATTATTGATTTCTTTTATTGTGGCTATAAGCCACAAATAAGTATCTAGGGTAAAATAAATACATTCAGAAAAATACTAAAAGGGGAATGATTCCTCAGACTGATTGCAAGCCTTTTGGCGTGGGAGTGAGTGGCAGAGTGGCATCAAGGGGTGGGTGGGTTACTGTATCCCTGAAACCAGGGTGGCTGACGAAAGAGATGCCTAATTAATAGCACATTTTAACGTGGGTCACCTACCTGAATGTTTGGGAAACATTCTCCTGCCAATCATTAGTTCAATAAAACCAAGCAAAAGCATTCCTTCGCGTCATGACCTACTGAACCATAAATGAATACTTACATTAAAATCCCCTTTCCTCCCTTGGCCTGGATTATTATGAAAACCATCACTTTATCTTGATGGTTGAAACGAGGCATTCCTTTGTTTCTCTGTTACCCATATCTTAGTTAAAAATAATGAACTTCTGCCTTGGGAAATCTGCTACCATTCGTTAGGGACATATTTTCTAGCAGAGAGCACTGCTTTAAACCACATTAGCAGAGGCGTACCCCCACCCCAGCTCCGCCCCTGATGCCCCCAAGCTCCACCCCTGCCCTCGACCCCACCCATGTCACCATGGACAAGGTCTAGGGTGCCCACCTCCCCCCGCTGGCTAGGCTCCCAGCCGGCAGTCTGCAGTCTCTTCTGACCTCCTCTCCAGGCAGGCCACCTGCTTTTATAAGCACTGAGTGTGGGGGTGGGGCTTGGGGAGCAGGAAGGGGTGCGACTTCCTGCTCCCCAAGCCCCACCCCCGGCCTCAGTGCTTATAAAAGCAGTTCTCCAAGGCCGGGACTGCAGTCTCTTCTGGCCTGCCTGGAGGGGAGGTCAGAAGAGACTGCAGGCTGCCGGCTGGGAGTCCAGTCAGCAGGGGGGAAGGGAGAGGGGAGTCCAGGGTGGGGTTAGTCCAGGGTGGGGTTGAGGACTTCCTGCTGCTTCATCCTTTTTGCATGCCTCGACTGATATGGACTGGGTCAAGGCACGCAAAAACGAGGAGGAGGTTTGGAAAAACCCTGGTACTCTTGATCTGTGGAAACAGAAATATTACAAAGTTGATTAAAGCATAAGTAGGTGGGCAGATAACAAACCCCAGTGTCCAAAATACAAGCAAAAAAACCCCCCAAACCTTTCGCTAGTTCTGAAGCCTGCTTGCTTTTCAGATCTCAATACTATTTACTTGCAATTTCACTGCTTTGATAAATAAACCTTGGACAAATAAAGCAATATTCTTCTGAGCATGCTATTAAGTATGCTCATTCCCTTCCAGACAGAACTAAGGACACCTCTAAGACAAATGCAAAGCATCCTCCCTCCCCCACCCTGGTCTTCGGTCTTCTAAGTATTTTTTTAAACTTGTTGGGTGACTAATGCATGAGATTCTACAAGTGCTCACCCTTTCCTGTGACCCTTAATTCTTTCCTGATTTGCCAAATCCTCACTCAGAGATGAAACCTGTTTTTAACATAAGATAAGGAATAATCAGATCTCTAGTGACGTGGCCTCATTATTCAGCAAATGTTGTTTGACTCATCCTGACTTCTGTGGGGGAAATCCCCCCTGACTGTTGGGCAACTTTCCTCCACCCAGAATTTTATTTTCCTTTGAGACAAAACTTCTAAATCCTCCATTACAGTTAAAGTAAGTCACTCAGAAATAGATTTTGAAAATGCAATGTGGTGGGAAGAAACGTCTTACATGATGTATTTCCTTCAAACTCCTTCTGTTCACTTTTCATTCTCTCCATGTTGCAAGTGAGGGACTACTTCATGCATGACTTTGCATTCTTGTTCTCGCTGCCAAAGTAGCGCAGAACGGGTTGTTAGAGGAGCATATCTTTGTCCTGGACATCTTCCCTCTGTCCACAGCCAGCATTCCCACTCCCTTCCACTGCCATCCATGCCCTCACCCCTGCCCCCCTTCCCATTTTGCCAGCTCCTTCAAGTGAAAGAAAAGAAGCTCACTTTACATGGGCTTAATCAAAACACACCAACCTTTGTCATCTATTGATATATCAAGGCATCGACATAATAATAACAGATAGTATTGGAAATAACAAACCTCTCTGTCCTCTGGTGGCAGCAGCAGTAGCAGCAAAGAATAAAGGGGGGGATAGAAAATATCAGCTCAAAGGCATGGTCTCCTTCTTTAGCAATCTGTAGTTCAGGGAATTGCTTTGCTCTTTCATTTGGGGGAAGAGATTATTGTTGGAACAGTAATGTAGATAAAAGTGCAGTTTAAACAGTAAGCCAGCAATCTTGACTACCAAGTATAATGAGATTTGTACCTTTAAGAATAAGTTGGGTGGAAATAAGAGAACCAGACCTGGAGAGTTCTCTGCAGAAAAACTATGCATGCAGGAGGGAGTGCCTCTCATATGTAAACAGAAAAACATGAGGAGAGCCTGCTGCAAGCCCACTAGCTGAGAAGAGTCCCAAAGTAAGCATTTCATGGACATCTGAAGAACATGTGGAAAAGCTGAAGAGCATGTGGAAAAACAATGGTGTGGCTCCTCTTCCATGGTGTTTTGGCATGGAAAACAATTGGGGAAGGAAACAAAGTCCTTCCTGGCCCTGCACAGCATTCCAAGTATGCTAAGCCCAAACAGACTCTGCTTGAGCTTTTAAAGTTTTAGCCATTTCGCCAAATTACTGTGGAAACCTAAACCCAACTTCGCAAAAGCCTTAGGCAAATGTAGAGCCAGGCCTTAGTGGTAGTGAACCTTTAGCATCTTTTAGATGCGCGGACTACAATTTCGAACAAGCCTTTCCAGTATGGCTTCAATTGGCCATGCTGGAAAGTAGGCGCTTGAAAGTGGAAAATTGTAGTCCATAACATCTGGAGTGCCAAAGGTTCGCCACCACAGGTTTAGCCTATAATTACCAAAGGAACAGATTCCTTTAGTCTGGAGTATGTCTGAGAGATGTCCAGGCCCCAAATGTGGAAACCCTAATTATAACTCATAGACCCCTCTTGTCTTATTCTTTCAATTCTCCTCGGATTCTCATCCAATGGGAGTGTACAGGATAGACAATAATTATGGCGCTTCCCATCCGCAAGGAACCAAACTTATAAATATATTATTGAAAGTCCGAATAGGAAAAGCAAGCTTCCAGCCTGAAACCTAAATGTAGAAGCATTAAAAAAAGGAAGTAATTCTTGCATTGCTGTAGATAGTTTGTCTCTGGATAAAAATGCTTCATTATTATTAGAGATTGTTCTCATGAAATTACTTAGACAGTACGGCTCAAAACATTCTATGTTCACATTTTGGTGCTCTGATTTAATTAATCTCCATTCCCTCCTTTGGTTCTTCCTCAAATGAGGCCTAGTAGCCAAAGATCTGACATTGAGATAATTCATCAAGCGAGAGAATGAAACTGTGCAATACTTCAGCCTTCAAAAAATCGGGACACGAACGTTCGAGGAAAAGCAATTGCTGTACGTGAAAGCAGAATAGAAAATTAGAAGTGAAGTGTACTGCAAAGATCTGATACGTTTTGCAGCTTTCATCTTCTGTTTCCATTCATTGAGAAATAATCTTGGCCTTGGATCCAGAGAGGTCTTCTAAGCCCGCCCTGTGTTTTGCACAGTTTTAAACTTCCTTTTCTGAATACTCCATGCTCAGGGCAAATAGCAGCACTGGGCAATTGGTCTCAGTTTCAGACATGATTAGCCTTTCAGTACTGGGAGAAAGAGGAGGCAATTTTCTTTATTTACTGTTATAATACCTATGCATATGTAACCCCTATGTTCAGAATGGGTTGACCCAGAAAGGGGTGGAGACTCAAAGCAGCAGGAGGCTGCAAAAACTGGTGAAGTTGGAGGAAGCAAGGCTACCAGGCTGGGACCTTGATTTATTTCTTTATAAACTCTTAACACCTTGTTTAAGGTAACTGTAAAGTTGTTGGGAACTAGTGGGAAGGGAGTTGTTTATTTTAGCTGTATTGTAAATGTTAGAATTTATTGTTTCAGGGCTTTCTGTGTATGTAGTTGATGGGAGTTCTTTTTGTGACCTTCATCATCTTGAATCCAGTTCACGAAGCCTCTCAAGTCTTCATAAGCCAACCACCAGCAGGAAGAATTGGACTTGGCATTATCAGTAGACTGTAATAGAAGGACTTGGAATTGAAACTTGAACAGGACTTTGAAGTGTTATATTAACCCCGTCAACCGCCAAACCCGTTACGAATTCCAAAGATCATCCCATTTATCCGGCTTTTGATCAACCCGTTTATTCACCGACAATGGAAAGCACACACACACGACTTAAAACCTATTAGCATCCCCACTTCAAACAATGGTGGTTGGTACGCTGACTAACCCATCCCCCCTGCCCCGTTCTCATGAGAACGGAATTCTACTATGCAACAGCGAGATAAGCATTCTCACAAGGTTGGTGCAGGTCCTGGCCGGACGCCCGGCCAAAAGAATCTCCTTCAAGGTCAGGTTAGGCTGTAAGGGAAATTAAGAACGACTGGAGATCCTATGACTCTCTTGCCCTCTTTAAAAGTAGGAATTCTCCTCCTTTTTTTCCTCTCGCTCGGTTTTGTCCGTGAAAAGCTTTGGTAAAATGCAGCAACTAAAGAGGGGGCATCGATATATTCTCCTTATACCCACATTGATTATGGCCAGTAAGAATAGCCAACCCATGACACCAGATATTGTAGACGTTTGCAAAAAGAAGCGAGAGTCCAGGATAGCGCCTATTCATCACGCTTATGCGTCCCTCAATTATAACTGGCGGGGGTAGTCTCCGGAGGGTCGCTTGTGGCATCTGAAGCTGGAGCCTCCTTGAGTAAGCTTTCGGAATGGAAGATGGGATGAATGTTACTTAGTGAATTAGGCAGACGGTTTGAAAGAGTAGTAACATCATTGATCACTTTTGTAATCTGGAAAGGACTCACCAAATTTCTTGCCAAGTTTTGAGCATTGGCGCACGCCTGGTTGGTTTTTAGTGGACAAACAAACCCAAGCTCCAACACGCAAGGGGAATTCTGAGCCGCGGGTTTATCTGCTCCGGAAACTTCTTTGGGCTTCTTGAGCCTGTCCTTAAGGCAGACTGAATCCTCGACTTCCAGCCTTCAGCTAGTGACAAAATCCATTGATTGAATTCTGGTGGTTGCATTACCTCCGCCGGCAGCCAAGTAACGGCGGGAAGGATCGGCCAGAGACCACTTCGAATGGGGTTTTCTGCGTATCGCCATGAATTGCATTATTGTAAGCATACTCTGCTATGGGAAGCAATACCCACCAGTTGTCCTGATGGTATTTTGTATAACAACGTAAATCATTGCTCTTAGTGTTTCTGCCCGCCCCGTCTACTTTGCCCGGCCACTTTGAACGTGGGCAGGGCGCGGCGGATCGCTGGTGTGGTTCCCAACAACTCCTGCAAGTTTCCAAAATCGGTGAGAAATGGAATTGAGGGCCACGCATCCGCTATCACCTTCAGGAGAGAGAGGAAATGCATGCGGTAGACGTGTTGGATGAACAACCGGGCTTAGTTTGGGAGCTGAAGGTATGGTGGTGCAAGGAATGAAATTTCTTTGTTTGGAGGAGAGATCCACCACCACTCCACAAATACAGCGTTCCCGTGACTGTTCCGCAAGCCAGTGATGAAATCCATTGAAATAAATCCCGCCAGGGTCCGAGGCAACGGGAGGATAGCTCAGTAACCTACGAGGCTTTCCCCTGCATTGACTTTACCTCCGCGCATATGGAACACCTTTTAATGTAAGACTCCAACGTCCCTTACGCATAGAGCTCTTTACCAAAACTGGCGGCGGGCTAGATGAAGGGTTTTCACAAACCCGAAGCGCTCCAGCCTGACGAAAGCATCATGGCATGCTTGAAGAACCTGCTTTCGAAGGCGAGGAGGAACGTACCAACACTCCCCCCTTTTCCAGAGACACCATCCTCCAAGCGTAGCTGCGCATCTTTTCCTTCTGTTGGTAGCTCGCTAGTAATCCCTACTTCCTTGAATTCCTGGAGCAGCGGGGAGACTTAGACTGGGATGGGCGTAGGGGGGGGGTAATTTGAGAGGATTGTGAGCGGATAGGATAGCCAACTCTAGCTGGGAGTGGAGAGAGAACGGTGCGTGGAATATCCCATAGGGATGCGTCTGCCTCCTCCCTGGGGAGGCGCGGACAATGCATCAGCCAGCTTTATTGTTTCTACCAGGGAAAAAATGGACCGTAAAGCGAAAAGCTTGGTGAGAAAAAATCAGCCCAACGCGAATTGTTTCTAGCGGACATTTTGAGGGGTGTGGAAAGCCGGCGAGCCAAATTTTTATGATCCCATTCAGGATTCTGATGCGCTTGGCTCTTTCTAACCAATGGTTTCGCCAAGTGCTCAACGCAAGTTTGATGGCAGCTGCTCTTTATCTCCGACAGTCCAGCTTTAGTTCCGGAACCAGAAAATTTTTTGGATAAATAAGCACACGGGTACCAATTTATTGTCTTTATTCTTTCTGCAAGAGGGGCAGCGCTTAGCGCTTTGTCCGAAGCATCCAATGGAACGCATGGAAATGGAAGCTCTTGTCAGGATGTGTCCGAATCTTCTGGCTCCTTAGCTGTGGAAAGCTGGTTTTCAGCTGCTGGAACGCTTTTAATTCTGGCGACTCTTTACTTTAGAGGAGGGGGCCCTCGTGGCTTGGCTTTGAGCCAGTCCTTTTCCTTTAGCGCGTAAAAGATCAGTGAGCCGTAAGGCAAGTTTGGCAAAATGGGGAATGAAGTCACGTGACAGAAGCAGCAAAGCCCAAGAAAGATTGGGTACCCTCTCTATTGGTGGGGGCAGGCCAGTCAACCACTGGGCGGCTACCTTTAGCCGGGTCCATTTCTAGACCGGCCAGAGTGATATCTCGATAGCCCAGGTAGGTCTATGGAGGTTTGGTTGAAAACAGCATTTCCACAATCTTGGCAAAGAGGGAGTTATCAAGTAAACGCTTGTAAAACTTCCCCGACTAAAAGCCTCATGCTCTTTCCAGTGTCTGTGAGTAAATCAAAACATCATCCAAATATACGTACTACTCCTTTGTGCAATAAACTATGTAATACTTCTGCTTATGAGGGCCATGAAAGCCCCTGGGGCTCCAGCTAATCCTGGCGTACACATGCTCCCCGCAAAACCAACTTGGTAAAAATCCAAATTTTAAGCCTAGGTGCATCCAAGAGGTCCCTTTATTAAGGGCAAAGGATATTTGTTGGGAGATGGAAACAGCATTTAGTCCACGTATAATCAGTACACAGTCTTTAACGAACCGGCCCTTTTCTTAACAAATAAAACAGGGCGGTATGGGTGTGTTCTTTGTGGCTTCCACCAGATGAAACCGCGGGCTAAATTCTTTTATCTAAGAAGCTGCCTCGAGCTCCTTTTCCTCGGTGGGACTCATACGATAGATCCTACCCTTAGGTAATTGGGCTCCGGGTTGTAGCAGGATCTTTGCAATCGGTATCTCTATGGGGAAGCTGATCGCACTACCTGTTCCTGGAAAACTTCTAGATAGGTCTTGATACGCCTTGGGGATTTCTACAGCAAGGGGAGCCGACAGTACATTGAAAGCTGTAGCGATGTGGTTGCTTCTCCCTCCCCTACCGATGCAGATCTTCCCCCATCCATGCGATCTCCGCAGGAGGGGATCTGAGAATTGAAGGATCTTGCCTCCTTCCAAACGGTTGGTTCGTGGTAAAAGTAGCCATGGCATACCTAAAACAATGGAGTGCTTTGCAACTGGAGCAAGAATGAAAACTAATCTTTTTTCCTAAATGATCAGCGGTGCAACGGAGAAGTACCGTTACTGTGTTTTGAACCGGCCGGACCCTCACCACCCAGTATACCGGTCCATTTGGGTGAAAAGGAATGGTTTTCTACCAAGGAACTCGGTCTAAACCAGTTCCTCGCCACTCTATGGCTCTCTATAAGACAGTGGGAGCAACCTGAGTCCACAAGTGCAAAAGGCACAAAATGCGCCAGATATGTTTACTGGGGTTAGCTAAGGAAGTCAAAATAGTAATGGGCACGCTGCCTTCACTGCTACCGGATCAGGAGAAGGATTAGGATCCAACGGGTGCCGCTGAAAGACTAAGCGCAGTTTCTTCCTCTTCGACATCCTCATCAAAAAGTAGCTTTGGACGCATCCTGAGTTGGCAGGCTGGATTTGCGTGGAGGCTTGGCAGACGGAGTGTGGGCCCCCGGGAGGGGAGGCTTCTGCTTCTTCAGGCAGTTGGCAGCCAGGTGGCCAGGACTCTCCCGCAGTAGAGACAACAATCCCAAACGGCGACGGCATTCCGACGCGGTCTCTCGCCGCTACGGCCGGGCTTGGTTTTCTAGCGGTCAGCGCCGGCGTGTTATTGGTTTCCGCCGTGGGCGGCCTCCCAGTAAGCAAGGCACAGGCAAGACGGGTAGCAACCTGTCGGAGCCGAAACCGCATCCAATCCACAAGCGCTTGCCGCCATATGGATCCGGAATCATGATCACTGTTTCAATGAAGTTTAATATCCATTGCTTCAAAAAATACTGCGTGATTTCATACTGGCCAGTCCGGCGGAAGTTTACTCAATGGCCAAGTGCTGAATTCACGGGCAAAATCAGCAAAGGAGCCGGGTTGCCCTGTTTGGATGGTTTTTACTGTAACGGATGGCATCGCTTTCAGCGCATTGGGATCTTGGAATCGAATCGCGCAACGCTTCGAGGAAGCCCGCTACTACCGCAGCGGGTATCGGCCCCCCTGCAATTCATAAAGAGAAACAAACCACTCAGCTGCTACCCCATCCAACACCGAATCCAATGTCTCGTATTTTTCGCTAAGGTTTCAGAACGATATAGACTGGGCGAAATTCTTGTGTAATGAGCATCGAAGTTGCAGAATAAAGTATAGGAAGTTTGGACGCTGTACCATCAAAACGAAGCTGGGATGGGGGGGGGTCTGTAGAACCCTCTTTCAATCGCCTTCAGGGTGCGTGGTTGCTGCGTTGCTGCCGCGACGTAACCTGGTTAGTTGTACTGGATAGGTAGGGGCGCTTGGAGGAGCAGGGTTGAGGAGGTGCCCCAGGCTTGAAAAGTTGGAACCGGGCTCGCTGGGGCGCTGCGCCTCGGGCAGGGAGGGAGGGCTGCCGGTGCGGGGTGAAGGTGTAGGGCACCAACTGGGGCTCTGGTAAACTACAAACGCCTCACGCTATTGCCAGTAGAGTTTGCTCCCGCTCAGTCCACTCCCCTTTCCTTTGGCGCGTTAAGGCATCTTGCGCGCGTGCAAAGCTGCCCTCTCTCGATCCAATTTAGCTCTTTCGTCTCGTTGAACGAAGCTAAAGTCAGTTCATTCTGGGTTTGGATGAAGCTTTGATGTTGTCGCCATTGGTGCTGTAAATCCAGTTTGACTGATCCAGCACTTTGTCATGAATCGCTAGATTCTGTTGATACTCGTTGACGCAACGCTTCTTCACGGTCCAACTCCATTTGGATTTCCTTATGCTAGCTTTTCACGGTCCCGTTGCAGACTTCTCACGGTCCCATTGCAGATTCTCGCGCTCCTCCTCCCACAGTTCACTGGCTGGCCAGCTCCCAGGTAAGTTTTAAGGCGCCCCACAGCATGGCCACCGTGACTGTCCCAATTTTCTTCGAAAGGGCATGGGTAACCATCTTCGGGATCAGGATCCAGTTCCTCCTCTGATGGTTTTTTCCTCCACGCCTCCAACCTGCTCCAAGGATTTCGACCCATTCGCTCGCTCGGCCTCCCGGGTTTGCGTGTGTGCTGCCGAGGTGGTGTGGAACCTCTTCCGATCATCGATCCAACCCTCGTCATCATTCCTGCTTCCGGCTGTAATCTTTGGTGACGAGTTTCGTGCTATACCACTGCTGATCTCTGGAATGTTCCCTCGAAGTATTTGTCCAGGAACCTTCAATGGATTCTGCGTCAGGCATTGAATGGTAGATAATCCAAACTCCCTCAGGACTGGCTGCATCTGGGGTTTGTAATCCACACGTTGCCGGGTGGAAAGGAACCGGTCAACAGGCGCTCGATCCATAGATAATTTCCCAAAAGTCTTCTATGCATCTCCAATACGACGCATCTGAACCATGCTTCGATCGGCCCCAAGGGAAGAGAGGAGGCAGCTCGAACTGGACCGAGGTCGTGGAGAGAGGCGAATTCAGCTAAACCGGATCATCTCCCGGATCGCCTTGAGTCTGGAAGGAAGGCTCTAAACCCTCTATGGGGGCTATCGTTGCCTTCCACGGTTTGCAAGAGTACTCAATCTCTGCATGTTAGAACACCAGAGATCCAAACACAGTCAAGAGAAAAAATGAGTTAGATTCCTGCCATAATGTAAGGAATTCCAAAGAGCAGAAATAAAAGCGCTTTTTTTACTGATTATAAAGTCCGTTTATTCAGAGATTACACCTGGAAAGCACACACACAACTGACATGGCAGGAATGAGCATCCCCGCTCAAACAACAGGTTATAATGCTGACTAACCCATCCCCCCTGCCCCGTTCTCATGAGAACGGAATTCTACTATGCAACAGCGAGATAAGCATTCTCACAAGGTTGGTGCAGGTCCTGGCCGGACGCCCGGCCAAAAGAATCTCCTTCAAGGTCAGGTTAGGCTGTAAGGGAAACAAGAAGGACTGAGATCCTTACACTGTATCTATAAACACGAAATACCACTGACTGACTCACTGACTCATCAAAAGAACTCAAAAACCACCAAACCTACAAAGTTGAAATTTGGCACACCGGTTCATTATGTGGTTTAGGTGCTCACTAAGAAAGGATTTTTCAAAATATTCAGTTTGACTCGAGTTATTACACATCTACTGTTTTCACTGCTCATCTCAGGCCATCTGCGTGAACATTCTAAGGGCAAACCAACCGCTCAGTCCACAGACATGCTGCACAAACATTCTAAGGGTGACAGTTAAACACCACCAGCTTCATGTCCTTCACCAAGGTGCGCCAAATGCACTCTAACACTGCCCTCCACAACGCATGCAAACCTATCCCTTCTGCTGATATTGCTACAGGGAGAAGAGGAATTAAACACAGAAAGCACTTTACACACTGCAATATAAAAAGACCACTATAGGAAGCTGATGCAAAATATGCGAAAACAAACCCATGACTCCACAGACAGGCTGTGAGGAAATATGCTGCATGTCACCCCAACGTTCACAAACAGGCTGCAAAGAGGTATGCTGAATGTCACCCCAATGTTAACAGACAGGCTGTGAAAAAGTACTCCTCCACCCACCCTCACGTTAACAACACTGCTACAGCCAAATACTATCAACATACATTACAAACCACACTATCACCTTGGACTACTAAACAGACTACTAAACATTTGTCGGGTTTTGCATATGGACATCAGATTGATTACTGTGGAATCAAGTTAACTGCTCTCGACCTCCGATCTCCCTATGCTTGGTGTCGTGCTCTGAAGTGGTGGGATGAGACCCCAGGAATGTGCTGCAGTGGCGGTACAGTCCAGCTCCCTGCCCTTCAACCCTACCCTGAGCCTCTTCACAGCCTTCTCACTCATCAGCATCCAATGGCAGAACACTTCCTTTCTACATCCCGAAAATACAACGGCTGCTTCCACATGACGTCTTTTGGAGCCCACCAGGTAAAAGAGAGCAATAACACATTGGATTAGAAAAGACAACTACAGGAAGCTGCTGCAAAATATGTGAAAGCCATCAGTCCACAGACAGGCTGTGAGGAAATATGCTACATGTCACCTCAAAGTTCACAAACAGGCTGTAAAGAAGTATGTTGAATGTCACCCCGAAATTCATAAAGACCCTGTGATGGAGTATGCGTAGCAAAGCATGGGTGCCCTGCTAGTGTTTAATAAGTGTCACATGTTAAGGAAAAGTAAACATTTTGTTTTAAAATTAGTTGTTGCAAACGCCTTCCAAATTCTGCCCCACAGAACCCACAAGCAGATGTTACACATACACATATACACGTGTCCTGCTTTTAGCCAGCAGGAGCTTTCAAAGCCATAAACAAGAAAGGGAGGTTGAAAACAATCCGGCAAGCTGGAATGGAGTAAGGAGAGGGCTGTAATTCTGCTGAGGACTATGCTGGGTAGTACTGCAACATCAATGAATCAGAAAATATACCAAACTAGTGTACCCGGCCACTGGTGAAATGGAAAAGAAAGAAAAGAGAAAGCGAACGGTTCTAACATGTGTCATTGCACAATGCTTGCAAGGGAGGGGAGGGGCAAGGGGCCCCTCCCTCCCCCCTCTCTCCCATTCCCTTGAATGGCAACCCACCCCCTCCATCCCTCACGTTCCCCTTCCTCTGCTAGGGTGGGTGGCCCATGTCCAGATGGCAGACACCATCCCTTTCACTCCCTTCCCTTGCAGGCGAAGTGTGTTGCTGTTGACGTCCACCAGATAGCACTGTTGTGGAACAAAACCATGGTTCCAACTGTTACAGGTGTGGCATGTACACAATACCTCTCACAGTTAGGCTGAAACACACCCCTAAGAGATGTGTGTATGAAAGGGTATTCGTTTCTACTTGACTTTTGGTTCCTATGTGGGGGGGGAGAGAACTGGGTGGAATGTAGCTTGTTATCATGGTTTACTTGGGACAGGTGTGGTACATGAGCTAGGTTAGTAGCTTAGAACACACTGGGAAGCATGAGCTACGTTGGGTTCAATTTTTAGAGTGTTTGGCCCAGCAAACCCCCAGGCCCTCCCTCACCTTCCCCTTCTTCCAGTAGGGTGAGTGGGCCATGTCCAGATGGCAGGCCCCGTCCTTCACTACAGGTAGCAGGGGTTTTCAAAGGCAGCATGGTTGTTTCCCTTTTATCAGAGGGTGTTGCTTTGACGGCCAGCAGATGGCGCTGTTGCAGAACAGAACTGTGGTTCCAACTGTCACAGGTGTGGCATGTACACAATAACTGGCCCAGTTGTGACATGTACACAACAGGAGGTGTGGAAACAGTATGAAAATCTGGCCGCATGCGAATGCGACGTTGTGTGAAAATTTCAAAGCAATCAGTCCAGGTGTTTCGGTGTTAGGGCATCAGTAACAAATACACTGTTAGCTTTTTATATATATAGAATAGCAGGGCACCCGTGCTTCGCTACACATACTTCATCACAGGCTCTCTAAGATTTTCAGGGTGACATTCAACATACCTCATCACAGCCTCTTTATGAACATCTGGGTTGTTTTTCGCATATTTTGTAGCAGCTTCCTGTAGTTGTCTTTTTCTAATCGAATCTGTAAATCACTTTCTGCGTTTAATCCCTCTCCTCCCTTTAGTTGTTTCAACAGAAGGAACAGGTTCGTATGAGGTGAGGAGGTTGGTGGTAGAATCCAGTTGGGCCACCATTGGCTCAATTGTGCTTGTTGTTTGGTGGGCATTATCAGAACTTGTCGCTTCGACACATGGAAGTAAAACGTCAAAGTGCCCTTCATTAAAATCTCCTGTGAAACTAATCATTTTACTCCCCTTTAGATTGGCATCCTTTAGCTTGGCAAGCAGGCTTTTAACTGTCACCTTTAGAATGTTTGTGCAAATGGCCAGAGTTCAACAGTAACGCAGATGGCCAGAGTTCAACAGTAAATGTATCATAACTCGAGTAAAACTGAATATTGTGAAAAATCCTTTCTTAGTGAGCACCTAAGCCACATAAAGAACCAGTGTGCCAAATTTCAACATTGTAGGTTCGGTGTTTTTTGAGTTCTTTTGATGAGTCAGTGAGTGAGTCAGTTAGTCAGTGGTATTTCATGTTTATAGATATAGATTGCCAAACAACAATATCAGGTCTTTGCTCAAAGCTTGTTGCTTCGGGCCTAGCTAGGGGTACCAGGCTCCGGGTGAGACCTAGGGATCCCCCAGAATTACAGCTCATCTCCTGAGCGCAGAGATTAGTCCCCATGGAAAACATGCAAGCTTTGGAGGATGGAATCTATGGCCCACTTGTACACTACTGAGACCCTTGTCCTCCCCAACTTCCATCCCCAAATCTCCAGCAATTTCCCAACCTGGATCTGGCAACCTTATCCCTGTTAGTAGCTAGGGGCACCTGGCAGCTGTAGCCCAGACTTCCAGATTTCACAGAACAACATAGGTTTCCCAGCCTCCATGTGGGCCCTCAAGATCTCTTAGAATTACAACTGATCCAAGTTCCCCTGGAAGGGGGGAGGGACGGGGGTGGGGCCCAGTTGCTTTTGTTGGTGGACTTTGTGGCATTAAACTCTGCAGAAGGCCCTCCTCTCTCATTTTGAGAACCAGCATGGCATAGTGGTTAAGGGCAGGGTTCGATTCCCCACTGCTTCACCTTAAACCTGCTCAGTGTCTTCGGGCTAGTTACAGTTCTCACGGTACTCTTTCAGCCACACAACTTCATCTGTTGCAGGGAGAGGAGGGGAATGTGATTGTAAGTTGCTTGAGACTCCTTAAGGTATAGAAAATCAGAGCATGAAAACCAACTCTTCTTCTTCCTCTAAACCGTCCCTTCCTCAGGTTTCATCTCCAGATCTCAAGAATTTCCTATTCTGAAGAAGAAAAAAGAAAAAGAAGAGTTTGGATTTATATCCAACCTTTCCTATAAGGAGGCTCAAGGTGGCTTACAAGCTCCTTTCCCTTCCTCTCCCCACAACAGACACCTTGTGAGGTAGGTGGGGCTGAGAGAGTTCTCAGAGAACTGTGACTAGCCCAAGGTCATCCAGCAGAAATGTATGAGTGCGGAAAAACAGCTGGTTCACCAGATAAGCCTCTGTCACTCAGGTGGAGGAGTGGGGAATCAAACCCAGTTCTCCCCATTGGAATCCACCTGCTCTTAACAACTACACCATGCTGGCTCTATGGATTTGGCATCCCTAAAAGAAAAGGTTAGACTTCCCCCGCGAGTGGGGTGGCAGTTTCAATATTTGGGAAGAGGCAACTGTTAAGAAGTCCCAGCTCCGAGCAGTTACTAAGGTCTAATCCATGAATTCTGCTACCCAGAGCAGGGACACAGTTGTGCAAATGGAGGATTTCGTGCGGGAGAAAATGCAAAGTCTTTCAAGATCAGACTCAACAGCTGGGCCTCAGCAGCTTTTTTCTAGTAATTTTCAGGGCCGGCTTTGAAAGACCTGAAATTTTTCAAGAAATCGTTTGGCTTTTTTGGCTTTCTAAAAAATTGACAGGGTTTTAAAGCCAACCCCCCCCCCCATACAAGCCTTACATAATTGAGGGTTGCCTGCAGAGATCAGAGTTTCCACTCTTCACAGGAAGCCCTCCTTGCCACCTCCTCCCTGCTATTGGCACTGGCTCCACAAGCAAAGAGGGAGAGCTGCTTGCGAGAGCAGGAACCTCCCAACCCCTCAGGCAGCCAGAAAAGCCAAAAACCCTGACATTTATGGGTTTTTTTTCAGAGGCAGGCTATCTGGCTCTGCTGAAATGGATATTTTTGTCATTCGACTTTACTGAATGATCAGCCCCATTGACTACTTAAATTGCATCTGGAAACACATGATAAATCAATTGTTTGCTCCCCCCTCCACCAGTCTAATATTCTCTTTCTTGATTTACTCCCTCCCGCAGCATTTTGAGCGTGCAGCAGTTTCTGGACACTATTTAAGAAAGCCCCATGCAGACCCCCTTTGTGACAGTTTAATCTGCTGCAGTATAAAATTTGGAACAGATTGCATCTTTAGTTCAATTGGTGAAACAAGGTCCAGACACCCTCCCGCCTGTCCCCAGCATGGTCAACAACAACACTCAACAAGAACACTTGTGCACATGGGTAGAGTTGCTAGGTCTCTTCTGTTAACTAGAGAGGGTGGACTTAATGGTGGCGTCAGAGTCCCAGAGGCCGGTGACACAGCGATAATGATGATGAATAAAAGAAGAGTTTGAATGTATACCCCACCTTTCTCTCCTGTAAGGAGACTCAAGGTGGCTTACAAGCTTCTTTCCCTTCCTCTCCCCACAACAACCTTGTGAGGTAGGTGGGGCTGAGAGAGTTCCGAAGAACTGTGACTACCCCAAGGTCACCCAGCTGGAATATAGGAGTGTGGAAACACATCTGGTTCACCAGATAAGCCTCTGCCGCTCAGGTGGAGGAGTGGGGAATCAAACCCAGTTCTCCAGAATTGAATCCACCTGCTCTCAACCACTACAACATGCTGCCTCTTATGATGTCGCTGATGCTGCCAGGAAGTGATAGTAACATCACTTCCGGCCTATACTGGACATGACATCAGCATGTCACCAGTGACCTCAGGGTTGGACTGGTACCATAAAGTTTCGCTCAAATACCACAGCACTGGCAACATCAGCAGTGATGCATTGATGTCACTTCTGAGTGGCCAGAGAGTGACATCAACATGTTGGGATAAATTAAACACACTGACAAATCAGTAGGCTTGTTTCTTGGCTGTCCTAATGCACAATTAATGATGATGGTTTGCCAGATTTTCAGAGCAGTTGAAATAAATTTGGCAACAGCCCAAGTTGCATGAATTTCATACTCCGACAGTCATCCGAATGGCTGAACACTATAAACAGGGGATTATTGGAAGAGCTATTGAACTATCTTGAAATTCATGTGCTATGAAAAAGTGTGTCGGGGTGAACAATATAAGCTGCTTTGGGTGACCATTGCAGGAAAGGTGGGGTTGAAATGAAGAAAAACAATAAGGGAAGGTGAATCGGTGCAGATAACCTGTTGTTTAGAAACGTTTTCACAACCCGCCAACAACTTTGCTTTTTCCACAGGAGAAAAAATGCCCATATTCTCTGCTATGTTTTAGTGCACATCCCCCAATTTTTGCCTCGTAAAGGGAAAAGCAGCATCCACGTTCCATTGTAAAATGGTCCACACCACAGCGAGTAAGCCCACATCAGTCTTGGCGTTCAAAGTTCAGATTCAGCAGCTGTGTTTTGTTCTACAAGTGCCACAACAAAGTCCCAACTCTCTCCTCAAGCAACACTGAAATACATCTAATGGGTACTTCTACCCCTCAGGCACAGCAAATGTGTGTTCTGACCCCATCAATCACTCTTAAAATGTTACAGGTGTCTTCACTCTCAATCTGGTAGAAACAGAATCGGAGGCTCATGGGAATTCAAGGTAAAAAAAGAATCTGTTTTCCCGTTCCATTAAGTTTTCTTTTTACGGCAAGTCCCTATGAGTTTACCTGAAAAACTGTGAGCCTGTACATAAAGTTCTCTGAAGTACTTCCCAGTACAATACCATTGGACACTGCTCTTGTATTAAAATCTTCCTATGTTTTTGGTTAATAGGTGAATCCCAAGAGAACCAAATGAAGATGAACGTCATAAGACTTTCATTTGAGACATCGAAATACTCTGCATTAGAGATACACCTTTCGAACTTTAGGTGTGGTAATCAAATAGCTCTTCTCAAGAAAGCAAGCTGGGCATGACACTGCAAACTTTCTCCAATGCAGCAGGATATGGTTTGAACCTTAGCCAAATAGTGCCTGCTGAAACATTTTCTGGTGTCCACCAAGTGTTTGGGTGGGGCCAGAAAGGACTCCCACATGGTTTCTGACTGCTTAATGGAGATTTTATTGGATGTGCAATTTTTCAGTGGCGTACCTAGGCAAACTCCTCTTAGAGGAGTTGAGGAGTCAATGGTTGAACGCCATCTGTTTTTAACTATTTGAATCTGGAATGCTGCATTTTAATTGATATGATTTTTAGCATTTTATTCTGTATTTATATTATGATGTAAACCGCCCTGAGCCCTTTGGGGGAGGGCGGTATAAAAATGAAACAAACAAACAAACAAACAAACAAACAAGTAAATAAATAAATAAATAAATAAACAAACTGGAGCCCTGGATAAAATCTGAGTTTGATGCCCCCCTCCATGGGTGGCCCCCCTCCCTCACCATGACCAAACAAAGATTTTTTTCCACCAGGTCATTTCAAAGTCACCATCACATTATAGAACTTGCCCCAACTTACAAATCTGAACACAGCAGAAATATTTTTTGAAAACATTTTCAAAATGCTTTCAAAATGATTTATTACTGCTATGAAAACATTTTATGGTGTTGTATCCAATCCCCCCAATTGGTGAAAACAGCATCACTTTCAATGTTATTTAAACTGGGGACCCCAGATTCTTCCTTTAAGGTGGATTTAAAAGGAGAATCTGGGCTCCCTAGTTTAAACAAGTGAGCTGGAATCCACTCCCAAACAGCATTATTTTCAATGGTGTTTAAATCCACCTTAAAGGAAGAATCTGGGGTCCCCAGTTTAAACAACATTGAAAGTGATGCTGTTTCGGGGTAGATTATCCCCCACCCTGAAACAGCATCCCTTTCAATGTTAAAACTGGGGACCTCAGATTCTTCCTTTAAATCCATACCGAAGGGGGAGGATTTAATAGTAATAATAATAATAATAATGATAATAATAATAATAATAATAATAATAATAATAATAATAATAATAATAATAATAATAATAATAATAATAATAATACACATTATTAACAATGACCATCAATCGAGCACTGCATCCAAGAAGTGATGTAGACAGACTCTACCTAGCAAGGTCAGAAGGAGGAAGAGGACTGCTCCATCGGCCAAGCAAATCAGGTAGAGGAAGAGAAAAGAGGCCTGAAAAGAATGTCACGCCCAAAGAAAGTCAAGAGCCAGCATTGAAAAGAAGTCCACAAGGCTGAGATGCTGGAAAGCCAAAGAATCAAAAAGAGTATAGAGCTCCAACAGTTTAAAACACAAAAGGAGCAGTGGCTAAAACAAGCCACTCCATGGGTAGTACCCTTTAAGAACATTGAAGGAAGGTTGACAGCAAGCAAACATGGGAGTGGCTCAGAAGTGGAACTCTAAAGAAGGAAAACTGAAGGCCTGATTTTTGCTGCTCCAGGAGCAAGCATTACTTAACAAATGCAATAAAGAGAGCCAACGAATCGAAAAGTCCTACAATGACCCAAAGTGCGCGTCTCTGCAAAGAGGGTGATGAAAACCGTGGAGCACATCATCTGCTGTTGTAAGAAAATAGCCCCAAACTGATGACTATCCTCAAAGCGCTCACAATAGGTTATTAGCAGCAATGGTGCACTGGAACCTTTTGTAAAAGAGTACGGCCTGCCCTGTAGCCAAGACCTGATAATGGATGCTAAGCAAGCCACATGAAGACCACCCGAAATGAAGCAAAGCAAAAATACTCTGGGACTTTAGAATACACAGACAGATTGAGACACCTGGCACACAACACCCAGACATAACAGTGATAGAGAAAAAAACATGTTTGGATCATAGATGTTGCTGTGCCAGTTGACAGCAGGGTAGAGGACAAAGAGCTGGAAAAGATCACAAAATACAAGGACCTACAAATTGACGTTGAACGATTGTGGCAAAAAAGAACAACAGTAATCCCACTAGTAATCGGTGCTCTAGGAGGAATCCCAAGAAATCTTGAAAAACATCTGGAAAGCCTAAACTTGGACAGAACATCAGTCCACATGTTTTGTATAATAATAATAATAATAATAATAATAATAATAATAATAATAATAATAATAATAATAATAATAATAATACCACCTTTATTAGGCATTGAGAGAATAAAAGAAAGAAAGAAAGAAAGAAAGAAAGAAAGAAAGAAAGAAAGAAAGAAAGAAAGAAAGAAAGAAAGAAAGAAAGAAAGAGAAAGAAAACAAGCATTGGCAGGAAGGGGGTGGATTTAAAAGGAAAATCTGGGGAAATTTAGGGGGTGCCTGCTGTCAGGGGTGCAATTATTAAGATAGCAGCACCAAACTTTCAGAGTATCTTTGTGAGACCCTACTGATGATACCACCCAGATTTGGTGAAATTTGGTTGAGGGGGTCCAAAGTTATGGTATAGCCCCAATCTCCAATCAGGGTTGGGGGCACTCCCTTTGGACCCCCTGAACCAAACCTCACCAAACCTGGGTGATATTATAAGGAGAGTGTCCTGAAAAATCCCTGAAATTTTGGTGCTGCTAGCCTAAAAACTGCGCCCTCTGCAGGCCAAAAACGGAAAAACACCAAAAATACAAAAAATCCCACAAATGAACCTGCAGTTTTTGCGCCCCCCAGAAGGCGGCACCCTGGTCAACTGTCCACTTTGCCCAATGGGAGGAACGCCTCTGAATTTTTTAAACGTTGCCACTGCAGAACAAAGATCTATACTGGGTTGCTGAAAGTAAGCCATGGCAATCATTTTGTCGCTGGCTGCACTTCCTGTGTCAGCCATTTTGTGGCAGCCATTTCGTTGTTGTGCCCACCATTCCATGTCAGAATTCAAAATGTGCCCACAGACTCAAAATGGCTGGTGACTCCTGGTGTAGGCTTTCCCAAATATACAGATTGGGACTCCACCCAGTGTAACAGACGTGTGTTGTGGGCTCTACTCAATTTCCATGCACAAGGTATCTGATTTGGGTTGGGACAGTGGCTTATGAAAAGAAGGGGGTTCAGCAGGAACCATTTGTGCTTCTCTGACAGGCTCAAAAGTGGACCATTTCATTTTAGAGTCAGCCTGAAGCTCATTCTATATGTATGCCACAGCCCCAATCTGAACTGATCACCATGAGTGGGGAAATCAAGGAGAATCCTGAATTCATACCTGTTTCAGTGCCTTCTGTAATGTGTGAACCGGGGTCACTGTCAGAGTCAAGACACAGGTTGCAAGCAACCTATGGTGAACCTTCCTGGGGTTTTCAACAGAAGAGAAGTTCAGCAGTGGTTTGCCATTGCTTGCCTCTTTTTGGCAACTCTGAGGTTCCTTGGTGCTCTCCCGTCTAAGGATTAACCAAGACTAACCCTGCTCAGCTTCTGAGATCTGAACAAATTGGGCCAGCCCAGATTATCTAGGTCAGGGTTGGTATGGGATAGCCCTGGATTAAAACCATCTGTATTTTTCCTTGGAAAAAAACAAATAGGTCATTGACAGTTCGTGAGACTTTGCAGAGAATTAGAATTGTATCTTTTCTTGGTGCTTGCCACCATATCTTAGTTCTATGTATGGTGGTCTTCCATTTGAAGTGCCTGGCCCTGAATACAGATAGGCTGATGCATATGCACAGAACAACAGTAAATTAAGCTAGGAGGTGTATTCCAGGCAAGAAAAGCCGCTGGCGGATCACTGTGGAAGCATGTGGGACCACCTTGAGGTTCATGTCTTGACACATCACGAATGGGAAAGGTACACAGTCATCTACATGACCTTTCAAGTTTCCCTTGTGCCTGAGACACAGAGCACCCGACAGATTAATCTGGCTTCCTACAAGAATACAATCTTGTTGATCTTGAATGCAAGCCAGGCTGTATTATTCTGTTCAGCAATAACAGTCTGTTCCATGCGGCTGTGTTAATTTACCTGCATTATGGATTGCACAGAAAATTTCCTTAACTTCTCAGTAGGAAACCATGATCAGAATCAAGTAGCACCTTAAAGACAAACAAGATTTCCAGGGCATAGGTTTCCAAGAATCATAGCTCCCTTCAACAGATACATGAATCTTTAACTCTTTATGACCCAGAAATATTGCTGGTCTTTAAGGTCCTCCCAGACTGCAGTCTTGCTTTTCTACTGCAGACCAGCACAGATACCCAGGTGGAATCATCCTCAACAGGAAGTGACATCAGTGTGTGAGCTCATTTCTGACTTTTGAGCATCTAAAACAGGGGACCTCAGCATGGCACCCTTTGGTCCATGGTGCCCGCCAACACCTTTCTTGGTACCTGCCAAGTGCTTTTAGAGAGGGGTGGGACCAGATCTGGACCTAGCAGGACCTCTGATTGACCACTGGAGATATGATCAACAGATTTTTTTAAAAAATTGTGTTTGCAGTAGCTGCCACCTCAGCACAAGGATGTTCACTGCATGACTATGGAAGCACAATGTACATGCAAGAAAATACATTTAAACAATACGGTGATTTAAAAAGACACCTTATTAAGCACAGCATCTGCCTGTAATGTTGAAGAGTGACTCTGCCTAACCTCACACCCTGATGTTTTATGGGGGGCCTCTGCCCCTTTTGAAGGTAATTTTTGTGGTTGCCCCCACTGCCCTGTGTCAGATGTCCAACAGTCTCATGCCATTGATGCACTTGTGGTTTGTCTCGCATGGATGTTCATTCCCTTTGGGTCAGATTCTTGGTTGTGCACACATTTCCCCACTTTTGAACTGACCGCACTTTAGATAACAGAATCCCCACAGTTTTTGAAACCTCTGAAACTGTGAGTTTTCCTCTCCCTTTGCTGGGAAAGCACATGTTTTGCTTTCTTTGGGTTTTCTCACTCATCCTGCCTACCCCTGCCACCACAGCAACAGCTTCTCCTGCTCTTCTGGGACCAAAAGACTTTTTCACACTGGGGGTCTGTCACTGGAGGGTCTGTTACGAAACTTGAATGTCCATACAAAAATGGCCTAGAAAGGTCTCGCATCAAAAAAAGTGGCCGGCAACCTCTGCACACAGAGGTTGCATGGAGAGAACAAGGATGTGGCAGGCGGACAAAATGGTAAATCGGCTTGGCTTGGGACACCACAGCAGGGTAATCTAGTGAGGACAGAAACAGATGGAGAAACCCTACTGCGAAGAAGAGTGCTGCAGGGTAAGCACCGCATGCATAATAGGCATCAGAAAGTATGATGCTCAAGTGGCTCTAGACAATGAGAGCTACCTGGGGCGGCCCTCCTTTTACACCATTCTCATTTGGGGATGTTCTTACTGCAGATTTGCGGCTTCCATAATGTCATGGTCCTTTTTCTAAATTCTTCGCTTTTTTTTTTTTTTAACATCATGAGAACAATTTCCTTACGGCTGGTTGAACTGCTTATGGATGGTTTCCACATCACTTTAATGGTATGTTTATTCAGCGCTTCCTTCTGCTTTTCTGCCCTCTACGCTATCAATATTCTACACTGTGCTGGAATACTTTCCCCTTCTGTTTAACACGACATTAGCAAATGCACAAGCAGAAACATTGACTGCGCAGTTCCAGTTGAGCAAAAATTTGTGTGACACAGGGTTGCCAATGCCAAATAAGAAAATTTCTGGAGACCTGGGGGTGGAGTCTGGGAGGGGGAGGGTTTGGAGAAGGAGGGACTTAGGAGGGTGTATAATTCCCTCCAGTGCAGCCATTTTCTCCAGGGGCAATAATCTCCATGGGTTGGAGATCATTATAGTCCCAGGTGATCTCTGTAAGTTGGCAACCTAGCATTTTTCTCTTTCCCACTCATGGTATATATATTATAGCCCCCAGAAATTGGTTTGCACAAGCAGCAATACAAAATGCAGATACAATAAGCGTGATGTAGGGCAAGCTGGTGCCACAGTCTTGTTCTTTTTGAGCAGCAGCAGTGGCGTAGTGGCTAAGAGCAGGTGCACTCTGATCTGGAGAAACCGGGTTTGATTCCCAGCTCTGCTGCCTGAGTTGTGGAGGCTTATCTGGGGAATTCAGATTAGCCTATGCACTCCCACACATGCCAGCTGGGTGACCTCTCTCAGCCCCACTTACCTCACAGAGTGTTTGTTGTGAGGGGGGGAAGGGCAAGGAGATTGTAAGCCCCTTTGAGTCTCCTACAGGAGAGAAAGGGGGGATATAAATCCAAACTCTTCTTCTTCTTCTTGCATTGCTGATTGCACAAGAGTAGGGTTGTCAGTGCCAGATAGTGGATGGAGATCTCCCAGAATTACAGCTGGTTTCCAGGTAAAATAAATCATTCCCCCTGATGAAAATGACTGTTTTGGAGATTGGGCTGTCCTCTCTTCAAACCCCATATCCCCCAGGCTTTACCCCCCAAAATCTCAAGGTATTTTACAACCCTACACAAGACCTTTAGTTGGCAACCCTACACAAGACTTTTTAGTCAAAGGGGGAATGTTGTGCTGGATCCAACCTAATAGCCCATTTTAAAAATGGCAAAAAAATTCTCCTTTTTCCCTAAACATTACTAACAGCAGCCTTTGGCCATATTATAGACTTTAAGTAACTTCTGTTGTGCTCTCAAGTACTGTAATGCTATTTTATGGCTGTTTTCATTTCCATTAAATAGCAAATGATAAAACTGTAACCAGTAAAGTATCTGTGTCCCGTATTTAGGCTGTTAATGAGACTTGACTACTAACTTGCTGTAGAATAATAAAGAGATTATTCATCATTTGGTTTTAGCCACTATAACATTCTGGCTCATATATTTACATGGCAATAATGGGTTACCTTTTGACATCTTTCCCCCACTGATCATATACAGTTTCATGATTAATCCTTGGTCTTTTTGTTCAAATCTTACAATATTTCATCGGGTATATGAACAGGACCTGAAATATTCTGGAAGAATGTTAATTTGGTTAGCATAAATTATCCCAAGGAAGGCTAAATTTCAGTGAAACCACAGCTTCAGGTCACTTTTCACTTTTTTAAAATTAATGGAATGAAATTTAACATAAATTTTCCTTAAGATAATGCCTATATAATTTAGAGATCTTTTACAGTGCAATTTTAAATAGATTTCTACTCTTCTAAGTTCACTGAATTCACCAGGCTTAGAAGGATGTATCTCTGTCCAAGATTGCACTGTGAGTGTATCATTTTTTTTCTATCATACAGTCAAGTGGAAGTTCATTTTTGAAGGTTAAGACCTAGAACTTGTATGCTTTTGTTTGCTTTATATCCTGCAAGGCTTCTAAGTTTCTTTGCTGACTTTTTAATGACTCCTGCATATGATGCTGAGTCACCTGGATATAAGTTAGCCACATTTATGGGGTTTTTCAAATGTTCTTCTTGATGTCTTACAAAACAGTGAAATGTTCTTTGGAAACTGCAACAGTGAAGACAAAGAGCAGCCTTGCTTATCATCTCCTCCAACATACAGGTCATTTCCAGATTACAAAGATCAGCTCACCTGGAGAAAATGGATGCTTGGGAGGGTGGGCTCTATGGCCCGCTTGTACCCCACTAAGGTCCCTGTCCTCCCCAGGCTCCACCCCCAAATATCTTGTCAGGGCATTGCCTGATCAGCAAAATCTAAATGACAGTTGCCTCATGACACAGCCTCATTCTGGGATTAATTGGAAGAGGACTGTGATTGGTTAGTAAACTGTATATAAGGCAGCACCATGCTTAGCACTGAGAGACACTTGTCTTCGCACCGTCTGGCGAAGCACTTTGTCTGTGAAAGCAACATTCTGTGAACTGAATCAAGTAGGACCGCTTCTGTGAAGCAGAATTGCTGTGTGCGTCTATGTTCCTACTGTGTTCTAGTGTGTGTTGTGCAACTCCGCTATCCGGGGATTGAACCCCCTCTTCATACCATACCCCTCAACATATCTAGGAGTTTCCCAACCTGGATCTGGCAACCCTGCCTCCCGTACTGAAAGATCTAGAATTTGATCCAAAGACAGCACTAGCCACAGAGTGAGACTGGTAGAGCAGGACCTTCTATGAACCACTTCCTACTGACATCCCTTTTAGGGTTCCCAACTTCCAGGTGTGGCCTGGACATTTCCCAGCATTACAACTGATCTCTGACTACAGCGATTGATCAGTTCCCCTGGAGAAAATGGCTGCATTGGAGGGTGAGGTATGTGGTATCATCAAAGTCAGCTGCCGGCCCTCCCCTCTCTGGGTTCCACCCCCAAATTCCCACGATCAAGAGACTCTCAGAAACAGTGTAAGGCCATGGTGGCGAACCTTTGGCACTCCAGATGTTATGGACTACAATTCCCATCAGCCCCTGCCAGCTTGGCCAATTGGCCATGCTGACAGGGGCTGATTGGAATTGTAGTCCATAACATCTGGAGTGCCAAAGGTTCGCCACCACTGGTGTAAGGTATGCAGCATAGTAATCAGCAATAATTACTCTCTCCTTCTCTGCCAACAACAGTCCCCATTCCACCTGTATAATGGCATCTTTGGATCCATTCCAAAGATGGAGCAGCAGTAACGTAGGAGGTTAAGAGCTCGTGTATCTAATCTGGAGGAACCGGGTTTGATTCCCAGCTCTGCCACCTGAGCTGTGGAGGCTTATCTGGGGAATTCAGATTAGCCTGTACACTCCCACACACACCAGCTGGGTGACCTTGGGCTAGTCACAGCTTCTCGGAGCTCTCTCAGCCCCACCCACCTCACAGGGTGTTTGTTGTGAGGGGGGAAGGGCAAGGAGATTGTAAGCCCCTTTGAGTCTCCTACAGGAGAGAAAGGGGGTATATAAATCCAAACTCTTCTTCTTCTTCCATTCTCTTGAATCCATTCATAAAAACTGAGGCCTCAAACTGTGGCTAAATTTTGTTTATCCATTAAAAAAAATTAAGACCCCCAAATTAGACTTTTAAAACATTTAATTAAACACATTTACTCTAAGCCTCTCAGAAGTTTCTGTCCATATTTAGAAATATAATTGTATGTATTGTTGATGGTGTGTTCTTTCTCTCTATTATTTTTTATAAATAAATATTTGCTCTGTTTTTCTCCTGATTCTTTTCTGTTGATGTTTACTCTCTTATTTTCCCCACTCTTTCCTCTCAGAAGCCTTGTGGCGTAGTGGTTAAGTGCTTGCACTGCCACTCACACGGTCAGGAGTTCGAGCCCCCTGTGGGTCAGATATCCTGGCAACTGGCTCATGGTCAACTCAGCCATCCATCCATTCCTTGGTAGGTAAATGAATACCTAGCACAAAGCTAGGGGGTAAAGAATACCTGGGGAAAGCAAACCACAAAAAAAGGTTTGCCTATGAAATCACTGCTTGCAGTGGTACCCCAAGGTCAAACACAACTGAAGGGGAAACTTTACCTTTTTTACTCTCTTATTTTCCCCACTCCGTCCCCTCAGAAATTGATCTGCAATTTAAGCCTATAACCCCTCTTTTCTCTCATCAAGTCCCCCTTCTCCCCATGACCAGATGATGGGCCCCTTACCCCACAGGACAGGTGGGCCACAACCTGATGATGAGTCACCTCCCCTTCCTTTTCCTCTTTCTCCCTCCCCTTCCCCCCAGGACTAGAAGAAGAAAAGTTTTGGATTTATATCCCCCCTTTCTCTCCTGTAGGAGACTCAAAGGGGCTTACAATCTCCTTTCCCTTCCCCCCTCACAACAAACACCCTGTGAGGTAGATGGGGCTGAGAGAGCTCAGAAGAACTGTGACTAGCCCAAGGTCACCCAGCTGGCGTGTGTGGGAGTGTACAGGCTAATCTGAATTCCCCAGATAAGCCTCCACAGCTCAGGCAGCCAATTGGCCATGCTGACAGAGGCTGATGGGAATTGTAGTTCCTGAACATCTGGAGAGCCGCAGGTTCCCTACCCCTGGTGTAGTGGTTAAGAGTGGCGGATTCTAATCTGGAGAACCCGGTTTAGAATCCCCACTCTTCCACATGAGTAGTGGACTCTTATCTGGTGAAGTGGATTTGTTCCCTCATTCCTGCTCATGAAGCCTGTTGAGTGACCTTGGGCCAGTCACAGTTCTTTCATGGCTCTCTCAGCCGCATCTACCTCACAAGGTTGTGTTGTGTGGAGAGAGGAAGGGGAGGAATTTGTAAGCCACTGTGAACCTCCTTACTGTTGAGAAAAGCAGAGTATAAATCCAAACTCTCTTTCTTCAAGCAAGCAGGTGTGAGCAGTTATAGCACAATCTTCCCTCCTTTATGGCCAATGGGCGGTCAGGACCTAGGACAGCTGCCGTAGATGCTCATTGGCTAAGATTTGTCCATTTTGGTGCTAACTCCAAGGCATCTGCTGGACTTACTGCTAACATATTAAAAATGCTATTGTGGACCTTGATTATGGGTTAACCCTTTGGGAATGGAATCAGGTTTCAAAGTAGTAGAAATAAAAGTCAGCCTTGACTAGCAGCTTCCCTAGCTAATGCAGACGATATCCAGATCTTTTTGTTCATGGACAGCTGGTTACTCTTCTAGATACCATGGTTAAATGGGAAGAGGAGGAGGAGGAAGAGGAAGAGGAAGAGGAAGAGGAAGAAGAAGAAGAAGAAGAAGAAGAAGAAGAAGAAGAAGAAGAAGAAGAAGAAGAAGAAGAAGAAGAAGAAGAAGAAGAAGAAGAAGAAGAAGAAGAAGAAGAAGAAGAAGAAGAAGAAGAAGAATTTGGATTTAGGATATTCAAGACCGCTTACAAACTCCCTTCCTCTCCCCAAAACAGACACCTTGTAGGGTAGGTAGGGCTGAAAGAGTTCTGAGAAAACTGTGACTGGTCCTAGGACACCCAGCAGGCATCATGTATACTAGTGGGGAAACAAATTCAGTGCACCAAGTCAGAGTCCACAGTCCATGAGGAGGAGTGGGGAACTTTTCCAGATTAGAGTCCACTCTTTTAATCACCATTCTTACCCTTCAAAATCATTATGTGCTTATGAATTACCTGTCAATTGAAGCCTAAGTCATTTTCTATTGATTGAATCAAAGGAAACTGTTGGTTCACAAAAGCCATGTACAAAGATTTGGTGGGGCCCTTGATGTTTGTGGATCTAGGTAGTAATTAGGCAATGTTTGGTTGTACTTTAAGCTTTTTTAAAAGCCTATTTTTCAGGGTGTAAAACATGGTTGGAAACCTACCTGGAGAATTGATATTCACTGTAGAAGATATTCACTGTTTTTCTTTCTTACTGTGGCATATCAGATATAGCGTACTCTGTCCTGGATTCAAATCCAATAGCACCTTAGAGTAAAAGCTCCTTAGCCAGATGCTTCATCAGGGAGTTTTGACTTGAAAGCTTATACCCTGAAAATCTTGTTGGTCTCCAAGCCTATCCAAAGGTGTGGGGGGCACGCAAAAGGGTTTGAGTGTGTGGCACAGTTTTGAGGCAGCATGTTTACCCTCACCGGACCACTTGCCCTGGTGAAAGATTCAGATGACAGTGACACATCTGGGTTTGATTCCCCGCTTTGCCACTTGAGCTGTGGAGGCTTATCTGGTGAACTAGATTAGCTTGTGCATTCCATCACATGCCAACTGGGTGACCTTGGGCTAGTCACTGTTCTTTAGAGCTCTCTCAGTTCCATCCACCCCATAGGGTGTTTGTTGTGGGGGGGGGGGAAGGAAAGGAGTTTGTAATCCCCTTTGAGTCTCCTTGCAGGAGAAAAAGGGGGATATAAATCCAAACTCATCTTCTTCTAACATAAATGATTTAATTGATATGAACACTGATGATGGGCATTGTAAAATCTTTCATGTTAATATGCTCAAACCCCATTATAACTGGGGAATCTAGACTTAAAAATGAAAGGTGAGGAAAAACAAGCCATCAATTTATAAGGTTGGGGAAAGGTGAGCAAAGAAAATACATTGCAAGAGAGGTAGTGTTGTGCCCTAGCTAAAGAGCAAGAATGGCAGGTAAAAACTGTTTTGAGTACCAGAAAACATTTTCAGAGTTTAAAAGTAAAACGAATTTGACCTTATACAAAATTGAAACAAGGAAACAACATCTTCCTGTTATCAAGCGTAAGTTTTTAGTCATTGTATGGGCTGTTGGAAAACTGAAACCTTACCTTTGGGGAAGGAGATTCACCTTGTGCACAGATAATTCACCTTTAAGATGGTTGAACCAGGTGAAAAGTACCTACAGCAAATTGATAACATCGAGTTTGCAATTGCAAGATTATAACTTTGATATCATCCACATAAAAGGTAAAGACAATGTAATTGCTGGTGCTTTGTCAAGAAATCTCTAAAGTACGTCTGAAGAAATGGCTGGTACAATAGAAGTTTTTAATGTAACGTTTTTCTATTTGTATAAGTATGAAACAGTATGATATTATGTGGTTAGAATGTGTTTTTATAGTTGCAAGCTGAATTGAATGCAGATGTGAATGTGTTATTATGTAAGTGCATTCTGTATTGAAGTAATGTTTATAAGTGTTTATACGTTTAGTCAATGCCAACCCATTGCTCTGCTGAGGCGTGACTAAACCTCACCCTACGCAATGTATTGTTGGGGTGGGACATATGACGGATTCCAGGTTATGCTTTGCTGAGTGTAAGCAGAACAAAGGTTTAAATGGGCTTAAACTCCAAAACTTCCCCCAGAGCTTAACAGGATAATTTGCAGTATAGCTCTATAAGGAACGGGCAATTTATCTCCTCACTGAAGACCAAACCCAAGCAGGAGAGAAGCGGCAGAAGCGTGGTCTTGGGGAGCATTAAAGTAGCTTGGAAAAGCATTGGAGGTGAATTGGCTCAGATTGCCCTTTCCTCATAGATCTACATTACAAATTATCCAGTCAAGCTCTGGGGGAAGTTTTGGAACATATTTATATCTTCTCAGGAAGCTGATAAGAAAGTTGGCCTTGAGAAAGATTATTCAAAATAGCAACCTATCCGAAGGTTATATTGCCCTATCTTGTATAATTTTGCATATTAAATTGCATGCAATTTATAGCGCACAGGAACATATGTGTATGCTTTGAGAAGCCCAGGGATTGTAAGAGGCTTCTGTATTGCCTATGATAGAATATTTGGAAGTAATGCAGTAACAGAGAACATTCATTTTATAATTTTTTAATTGAAAAATATTGGTATTTAATCTTTTGAGCTGCTTCATCTTGAATCGTTGCCTGACAAAGAAGAACATAAGGCCGTTTCTGCACAGCAGCAGAAGCGGCTGTCCACTGCCATAATTAATACTGGTGGAGCCATGAGACTGTTCGCACGGTCTTATGCGGGTGGCCCGAAGCTTCTGCGAAATGCAGAGGCTCTGGTCTGTGTGTGTTGTTTACCTTGTCTTCCCTCTGACGCTCCAGAGGAAGGAAGTTATACTCTGGGCATTTTCCCACTTACCAGTAGCTGCGCGCTACTGTAGGCAAGTAGTGCGGGGTCCCCTGACACTCCCCACTACAGGGGCAGCGACAACGCAGCCGCCCCAATGCTGCCGCTGTCGCGCCCCCTCAGCACACGTCATTCCTGGTGCTCTTCCAAATGGCGCCTTTTGATGACCCCGCGCTCATGGGGAAGCCCGGGCGCGCACCAGAAATGACGTGTGCTGAGAGCAGTGCGCGGCATAAGGGGGTCGTGGCAAGTGGGGAAACACCCTCTGTTGGGCCAGGGGTTGAGCACAGTGCTGCTGTGCTGCTGCAGCAGCAGCTGTGCAAACAGCGGCCCAGGGATAGTGTTTTTACCGTCCCTAGGGCATTGTTTTTTGGCCGTTCAGAAACGGCCCAGGAGACCTTTACACATTGGGTGCAGTGTGGCATTGATTTTACCTTTTGGATGCACCTACCCCATTAGCTTTGTGGCAGGATTTGCAGTATGACAGGAATCAGGTGCCCTTCTTCAAGCACTAAAACACCCCTCCCCCAGCTGTTTTGCATTTGAGAAAGTGTGAGTGGGGACAAGAACATCTGATCCTGAGCTTTTAAATGGCCCGTGTTTTGCTCTAAAATGGTGACTGCATCCCCGTATTGTCCTCAAGGATGCCGTAACATCTAGAGCTGGTATCTAGATTCCAAATCAAACTGATTCCAAATCAAACTTGTATCTAGATTCCAAAATCAAACTCTGACTTCTAGAGCTGGTATCTGATTCCAAATCAAACTGAGGGGAGTTCACTAAACTTTATCCAGCTGTGCCAAACTGCTATAACGAATTCCTGCAGAGGATTTATAGGAAAAAATTACCTTTAATTCCATACAGTTAGCTGAGAAATCAGTTAGGTGCTACTTCGTCCGCAGAACACTTCACAGGATTGATGCGGGCCAATTACATGCCTTTGTCTTACTGTGTGTTGAGCTCTCCTGCATATTGGTCCCTTAGATAGTCCCACCCCTAAATAGAGGCAATTAATTATCCTGATTATTGAGCTTCTTTCATTAGTTCAGTAAAGGACCTGTATTAATCTTTGCGGATGAAAACTGACATAGTGTAAGAAGAGAGCTAATTGCATTTCCCTCAGACACGAGTCTCCACAAGAGCAGTGACAGATGTTAAGATCACTGAGTTCAACGCCAACCCCGTCATCTTTCTTCCCACCTTACTGGGTTTTTAAAACATTCTTGAAGGCCTCATATTGACTTTACTTTTTTTTTTTACTCATCACCTTTCTATTATGATTATCTTTTTTAAAAACAAAAACGGCTTTTTATAATTACATTGTTTCTAATGGGAGCTAACAAGAGATGGGGCTACCCTTTTGAGGGTCCATAACTTTGGACCCCCTGAACCAAACCTCACCAGACATGGGTGGTATCCTCAAGGGAGTCTCCTGAAGGTACCCTGAAAGTTTGGTACTGCTAGCTTTCCAATTCACCCCTGACAGGAACCCCAATGTAAGTATTGGTGGGATTGTCTGGGGAGTGGATTCTTTAGTTTTTTTTTATTTCTTTAATTACAGAATTATTCCTGGGTTGTGAAGTGATGTTTCTTGGCACCATCCTGAGAAATAATCCTAACAGAAAGCTCCCCGAATTTGTCCAATGGTCAACATATTTGGGGAAGGGGGTGGCGTATCCGGTAGAGGTGGGTGGGGGCAAAGGAGGAGATGGGTTGAGCAAGAAGCGATCCAGCAGTTGATGTCCTTGGCTATCAGGGAGGACAGGGTTCCTGAGCAAGATCTTCCCCAGTTGTGAAGAACATGGGAGTTCTGTTTGTTTTCTCACTCCTACCCCTAGGATTGCCAGGTTCCTCCTGGCAAGGGGTGGTGGTGGTGGGGACTTACTGGCAGCAGGGGAAGGCCTAGACCAGCATTGCAGCAACGCAGCAATGTCACTTCCAGGGTGCACCAAAACAAAGTTATCACGTTGGTGTCGATAGAGGAAGCTCTGGTGTTTGAGCAAAGCCCCTATAATAGATATCTTTTTTTTACCATAGAGTTTTTTTGCCCAAATGCCTGAGCATCCCAAGTCACCAGCAGCACAATGAGAACACTTCTGTGCTGTGCAGGAAATGACATCGCTGTGCTGCCAGCCTCAACCTCTCCCCATTGCTAGTAACACACACCCCTCACCAGCCAGCTCATTAGCAGTGTGGGGTGGCAGCTGGGGGGGCGGGGGATCTCTTGCCCTTGGCAGCAATCTGAAAACCCAGCCTGTCCCTCATCCTTATCAATGGTGACAGAAACAGGGGACATTACTGACTTCATCTGCTTTTTTGGGTGCCTGGAAGTAGCTGTACAATGTTTCTATGGCTTGTTAACCTTGTCAGGTTAAAGGTACAGATCTAAAATACATTTAAACAGGTTCCTGGATGGAGAAGACATGATGAGATGTTCAGTATAACCCCCAGAATTTAAATTTTATTTAAGTTGCACTATGCTTTGGCCTTGATCCAACAAAGCGCATGTTCAGCATTGGAAGATATGCATGTTTAGTATTCTTTTACGCAGCTTTTTCGGAACTGCACAGAGCAAATCCTTTATCCCACCTTCCCTTCTTCTGATACAAGCTTTTAAAATAGAATGATTTGCGTGTGACCCCCGCGCTCGATTCAGCTAGCAGATTTCATGCACAGCAGGACTTGTCTTCTCCTCGTGCTTTATAAAGTGAAGAACTAGGAAAAAAAGAAGGTAAAGCACTTAAATTATGTACAACTCAATTGTCAGATGAATTTTTAAAAAGGTGTGCACCTTTCCTGCCAAACATTTAAGAAGACAAAAATATGTAAAAAAAGATATAGGCAAAATTTGAATTACCTAACGTTCACATTATATAAGCACGTTAAATCATGTATAACGCTACCAAGATTAACCTTTCAGCCACATACATGTTGGAATATGTAGAGCATATTACACTTGAATACTTGTGGAGTAAATATCCCAGTCAGATAGGTTTGTGGACCAATGTTTTATATTTGAGACATTTCCAGGTTCAAATTCACAAACTCTCAGGAATGAAGGTCTTCAGCACACACAGCTTTTATTTATCAGTATTAAATAGTATAGTACAGTGTTGAGGGTGGAGTTCAATTCAGAGGCCTGCTCATAATTTATTTTAAAATACGTGCATAGTAGGCAGTTGTAGTACTTGGAATGAAAAATGTAAAACCAAAAATGCTATTTATTTATTTATTTATTTATTTATTTTATTAGATTTTTATACCGCCCCATCCCCGAAGGGCTCTGGGCGGTGTACAATATATAAGACAATACAATTAAATAACATTTAAAACAACATATAAAAGCAGCAATAAAATAAAATCTCCTAGTATCAAATATAGAACTCAGATTGAAATTTAATTTAAAATTCAAGATATAAGTTAATTAGTTACGCCCAGTTCCAATCATATAAAATCCCTCCCTCCCTACGATGAGGGGAGGCATGGCGAATCACAGTGATGGATTGTTGGCTCCAGGTGTTAATGGCCAAGGTCGGGGCACTGGCTGGATCCTCCAAAGGCCCGGCGGAACAGCTCCGTGCTCACAGGCCCCGCTGAACTCACTTTATCCGGACAGCTGGAGGGAGAGCGTTCCACCAGGGGCTGTAAAGGTCCTGGCCCGTGTGGAGGCCAGCATTATCGAGCCAGGGACCACCAGTAAATTGGCCTCCGCCGATCGGAGAGGCCTCCTAGGGACATATGTCTCGAAGATACGATGGCCCCAGGCCGCAGGAAGGTCAACACCAACACCTTGAAGATGATCCGGAACTCTACTGGGAGCCAATGCAGCTGCCGCCGTATACAGGCTGGATATGTTCCCGAAAACCACTGCCTGTAAGCAGACGTGCTGCTGCATGGTGAACCAGTTTTAAACGCCGGATCAAAGTTACAATAGTCAAGTCTGGAGATGACCGTTGCATGGATCACAGAGGCTAGATCCGCTCTGGAGAGGAAAGGAGCCAGACTGGCCTGACGGAGGTGGAAAAAAGCAGCCCGGGTTGTATGGAGCCACCTGGGTCTCCATTGAAAGAGACAAATCCAGGTGGACCCCCAGGCTGAACGGAGGGTCGGTGCTGGTTATGGCCTCCCACACCGGCGGCTGGAAAGTCCTCACGGCCAAAGCCAGAGGATCTCCGTCTTCGAAGGATTCAGTTTTAACCTGCTCTGTCGCATAGCCAACCAGCAACCGCCTCCAAGCAGTGCTGTAGAGCTGCAAGGCGGCTGCTCCCCCCTTCAACAGAATGAGCTGTGTGTCATCAGCGTACTGATGGCAAATCAGCCCAAACTCCGTACCAGCTGAGCAAGGGGTGCATGTAGATGTTGAATAACAGCGGGGACAATATATAGTGCCCCCTGGGGTACACCTCGACAGCGGGCACTTCCGGGAGGCTTGGTCTCCGCACCTCACTCTGCTGATTCCGGCCCCGGAGAAACGAGGTTATCCACTGAAGGACAGTGCGCCCGCACTCAAAAGATGCGCGTGAGATCTAACAACACCAGCAGCGCCGATCCGCCTCCTGGGTCAAGCTGAATACCACGAGAGATCTGTGATTTCCGCGACGAGAACAGTCTCCGTCCCATGCCCAGCAATGGAAGCCGATGAAGGGCCGCGCCGTCATCCAGAAAACCTTGAAGCTGCTCCAACACCACTCTCTCAATTACCTTCCCAGAAACGAAAGATTCAACGGGCTGCAGAATTGGCTGATTCCTGGATCTAACGATGGTCTTTAGAGTGGGTGGACCACTGCCTCCTTCAACCCATCCGGTGTTCCTTGCTCCAAGGGAACCATTGATGATACTCAACAGATGGCGTCGTAGCTCCGCCCGGCAGGTTTTCACAAGCCAGGACGGGCACGGATCCAGAGGACAGGTAGTAGGTCTAACAGCAGCTAAGGCTCTGTCAACAGCGGCTTCAGAGAGCAGGGAAAACTGGGTCAAACAAGGACCCGAAGACGGCAAGGGGAGTCTCCAGTTCGCTAATTGTAGCTAACGTGGATGGAAGGTCATGGCGAAAGCTCATAAATGCCTCACAGCTGATATCCAATTGTGACGAAGATCTCTCCGATAAGGAGGTCAATGATCAACTATACTGAAGAATTGTGCCAGCGATTTCATGGACGCGAGAGAGTGAGTGAGAAAGAAAAGTCCTCTTCGGTCGTCCTATAGGATGTTCCGCGCATTTCGTCACGAGACTTCCTCCATACTCGCCATAAGTTTTACAATGGGCGAGGCCATGGAGCGAGCGGGCTGGCGGAGGACGCCGGGGAGCAACAACATCGATGGCATCGGAGAGCCGGGGAGTTCCAATCCTCCACCTGCTCATCGAGTGTGCCATGGATCAGGGGTCCTGCTGGAGCATTCAGGAAACCAAGTGGATCCATAAGTCTCCGCGAGGCTGGAAAGCGGCAGGTCCACCCGGACCTTCAGGGCAAAATGGTCGGACCATGGCACTCTATCAATAGAGGATACGACCAAGCTTATCCCCGACCCGAAGATCAAATCCAGCGTGTGCCCAGCCTCATGGGTGGGGCCAGAATTTGTGGGGTGGGGCCCAGCCTCATGGGTGGGGCCAGAATTTGCTGCGATTTAAGAAAACAAAATTGTTTTGATATTTAGCTGGGGAAAAAAAAAACATGTTTGAGTTAACGTTTCCAATTCTGGCAGTCCTTGTTTGAGGCCATTTCAAAATGGTTGCACCAACATTACAGCGGAGAGGGAGACACGTGCATTTTTTCTGATTGTCAGGGATGCTCCAGGCAAATACTTCTGCCAAATTTACCTCACAGGGTTGTTGTAAGGATAAAATGAGAGGAAGAGTCCCCATTGGGGAAAAAAGGTGGGTATGAATGAAGCAAATAAACAAACATCGGCCCCTGCCCCACAGCTGCCTAGTTTAAATTAAATCTTGGATGCCGGACTGGCAATTATTCTCTTTCACTTAGGAAAAAAAAGACTTTATTGTTTTTCATTACAGATCTGCATGTGGGTTTATTCTTTGTTGCAAGAGCCAAACTACATGTGAGTCCACAACAGGGACATCTTCTCAGTTTTAGGGATGAACTTCTCTTGGTTGACAAGAGCTGTCAAGGCCCGATCCTGATCAAAATGTCCATGTGGTAGAGAGGAACAGCTGTTCCCCTGTGTCTTTTTGAAGCGCTGAACTTCCCTCAGACTTTGGGTTCTTGCAAATGGTACCAGAGGAACAGATGGATTTATGGCTTGTTCATCTCATCAAGTTAAAGATACAGGTATTTTTTCTCCATTCCATGCCCCCCTCCACACACACACACCATTGGTGGGTGTCAAGTGGATTGTGAGCTGGAGGTTTTATCTTATTTTCTCCCTGTATGTGTACTCTTTATGGTTTGAATGGATCTGCCTCCCATTTTGTACCACAGTTTCGGATGGATTTCTGAGAATGGAAGCGAGAAGATCAGGAAGGCCGGGGATGAAGTCAAGACTAAGATGTCCTCTGACTTTGCAGTATGAAATATTTGTGTGTTTTGGGGTAGCAGGGGTAGCCCCCTGCCACCCATCCCTCAAATGAATGCCCTTCCTTTCCTTGACGAGAACAGTGGCCGACTATGCACAGCACAAATAAGGCATCCTTAGGACATCTTAAAAAGAACCGCCTTGGCCTTAGGATGTTTTAAAAAGAACTCTCTTGGCCTTTTTTCCCCTGCATAGTGGACATTTTATTTTTCCTGCCTTCCACACTCCCCCCACTCCCCAGAGCACTTACTTTCATTTTCATAGCAGTTTTGAGCCCACCATTTTCTGCCACTTGAGAGTCCATACTGCTGCCATTTGCTGCTTGTCTGTTTCCCACGGAAGTTTCCTCTGCTTGCAGCATATCTGATGGCTATTTCCTGAAAAACATTCACGAATAAAGATTGTTTTCCCTGGCGATCCCATACACATGTCCTCCCCTCACCCTTTGTTGCTGCTGTTGTTTAGAGGGAGGTGTATTTGTAGCACGCAGACCCCATCTGAGACTCACAGCTGCTTGGAGAACTGTTCTACCACCCATTCAAAAGTATTGGGTAGACCAGCCCTCCGTGGTCTCCTGCCTGTTTGTGTTCACACAGACAGGCAGGAGATGTCTCGAGTACGACATGTGAAAAAAAGTCCACATTTTAGCAACTTTTAGTCCACCTCTTGCCCCAGACAATGCCACCACAGACAATGCCACCATTTGTTCGACCTAATTTCCACCACACTGGCCAATCTTCACGTTCTCCTTCAAAGATGGCTGCTGTTCAAAGCCTGCTGAGCTAGTGAGGTGCCCAGAATAATCCCTTCTGTAGACATAAAATGTCTCCTTGTGAGGAAAGCATTTATAAGCTGGCGAGAGCGACCCGAGTTTTGAGCGCTGTCTAAAGGCCTTCATGCTTATCGATTTCCATTCTATGTAATCAGATAATTTTTAGTGGCAAAAAGGCTCCCAAATCCATCCTCTCAGGTTCAACAAGTAATTAGCCTTAGAGACATTCATCACTTTGTCTATGCCTCCAAGAATAATTTTTTTACATAATGGGCTTTCTTTTTCCACCCAGAATACCTAGTTGCAATACTTTTCCCTCATGGTTTGGATTCTTTAGAGCACCCCAGACTTTCTTTACAGGTTGGCGTGCCTGAAACACACGGAGCCGCCTTAAATCAATAAGCCTTTAATGAGAGTTTGAAATTGGAGTTGCTTTTCATTGTGGCATAACACTGGAGGAGGCGCCGTGACAGTGATTGAATGTGGTCCATGTGTGTTTATAATGGAAGAAAAGATGCTTGAGGGACACACTATTCTAAGCAGAGTTACACCTTTCCAAGCCTGCTGACTTCAATAGACTTTGAAGGAGGTATCTGTCAGGGGGATGCTCTCTAGGTGATTGAGATGCATTCCTAACTCAATGTAACTGCTTGCAACTATATATCAGTGCTACTACAAGGTACTGTAACCAGCCTGCTTTATGTAACCACTGCCATTTGGGGCATTCTTTCCTTGATCTTTACTTTATGGCTTCACATTCTCTGTAGCTAACTAGGCTTCCCCCTGACACCCTGGTCTCATGAGATATGGTGTTGTTTCCACTGTTCCATGGGGGCAGGATGCCAGGTGGCCCTCTATTACCATCTGTTGCTGACCTTGGGGTGCCTTGATTCTGCAAACTCTTTCTTTCAAACTTCTTGGGAAAATGGGAGGGGGGGGGACAGACAATAGGGATAAAGAGGATGGCAAAGACCAGATTCACCAGAACTGGCTTTGCCAAGGTGCTCTGAACTTATCAATAAATGCTACTGATCAACAACACAGAGTCCGCTCAATGGCTTAAGGTTCGAGACCTAACAGTATCTGCTTAAGATAGCAATATAAGTCTCAAAATTTCCCTTAAGCAATCAGAGAATTAGACTGGGGTCCTCAACATGGTGCCCATGAGTGCCTTAACACTCGCTGACACCTTTCTTGGCACCAACCAAGTGTTTATAGAAAGTGGATGGGGCCAGGTAGATTTTGTTACCCAGAAAGGCTTCTCATTGGCCCATTGGTGATTTGATTGGCCTTGCTGATTTTTAAAAACACTGCTGTGGCTGAATGACTGAAGATAAGCTGCGTCTGCCATTTTGTGGCTGACTCTGCCTCCTTAAAGAGCCATTTTGTGGTGGCGATACCCATCATGCTGTGCCAGAATTTTACAGGCTCAAAAAGGTTGAGGACTTCTGATTTAGACCCATTTGTGGATTAAAGATAAAAGTGAAGGTGCCCCATCCAGTGATATTGTTACATTTTAAGCTCTGTATATCATATTTTAGGCATGTAGATGCTGAGTTTCAGCATATATGCTGTTGTTCAAAAAGAGAACATTGTGTTTCTAATGGCAAGAAATTCTTGAAAATGTTTTGGTAATATACGCTAAACTTACAGAATCCAATTTTCAAAATGTGGGGACAAGATCACATTATCCCGTGTGCTTCCTTTCCCTTTCCCAGGATGAAAAAAATAAAATGTGCGTATGTGGACAGGTTTTGTGTGGAGATTGTGTGCTCTCCAGGTGACTGAGATTGTGTGCGAGTTATGGGACTGGGTTGTTCCTGTCATAGAATTTGAATTGCCCAGACATAAAACTTTAAGTTAAGTGATAGATCATGATCGGGTAGCCACGTTAATCCATCTGTAGCATTGGAAAAGAGGGAGAGTCCAGTAGCACCTTAAAGAAAAACAAAATTTCTGGCCGTATGAGTGTCCACGAGTCACAGCTCCCTAAGATCCAGCTAGAATGTTGAGTCCCTCTGTCCATAGGTAGACACCCAATGGTAATAGCCGGTAAATGACAATAGCAGTCATGATTTGATTAGGGATTCTATGCAGAGGGGTAGTAAATGTAAAGGTAGTCCCTTGTGCAAGCAGTGGGTCATTACTGACCCATGGGGTGAAACTGGCATAGAGAAATCAGCATTGATAAGAAGGCAGGAATCCTGGGTCTCTATTCAGTCCAAGAGAATGCATTGTCTTCAGCTTCATTATTCATTGCCTTTCTAATCTCCATTTGAAACCCCTTTGTAAGAGAACCGTACTCTTGTCAGCAGCTGAATGTCATGGAAGGATAAATTTTTTGAATGTTGTAGTTTCTGATGTCAGACTTATATCCATTCAATCTTTGTTTACAATTTAGACATCACAAACATTAAGTTAGTACACCAAATTTGATCCTAGCTTTTTTAGCAGGCATTGGCATATTTGTGCCCACATCAATTAGACTAAATACTATATATTTTTTTAAAAAGAATAAACCACTTGGGTGCTGTGTGGTTTCCGGGCTGTATGGCCGAGTTCTAGCAGCATTCTCTCCTGACGTTTCGCCTGCATCTGTGGCTGGCATCTTCAGAGGATCCTCTGAAGATGCCAGCCACAGATGCAGGCGAAACGTCAGGAGAGAATGCTGCTAGAACACGGCCATACAGCCCGGAAACCACACAGCACCCAAGTGATTCCGGCTGTGAAAGCCTTCGACAATACAATAAACCACTTAATTGTTAAATCTGCAAATCCTAGATGTTGTATTGTGGAGAACTTCCTTCCTAAATTATGATTCACCTGAGTGTATTCTTTAGCCTTTTTATTCAATTAAAACATTTATTAGCCACCTTTCTTCCTTACAAAGCTCAAGGTGACTTAAAACATGGAACACAGATGAAGCACAAAAGAGGAAAAAGAGTTGGATTTATACCTGGCTTTTCTCAAACATAGGGAGTCTCAGGCTGGCTTACAAACTTCTTCCCTTCCTCTCCCCACAACAGACACCTTGTGAGGTAGATGAGACTGAGAGAGTTTGAACTGTAACTGGCCCAAAGTCACCCAGCGGGCTGCATGCGGAGGACTGGGAAAACAAATCCAGTTCTCAAGATTACAGTTTGCCATTCATGTGTAGGGGTGGAGGATCAAATTAGAGTCTGCCACTCTGGCTTTCACCACACTATACCATGCTGGTTCCATAATTGTGGGGCTGCCACTGAAAAGGCCCTTCTTTCATATGCCCACCAGACAAGCGTTTTTGATTAATGGGACAGTCAGGAGGAAGTCTTCCCTTTGTGATTTAACTCCTGGGCAGGAACATATTGGAGAAGAAAGTCCTACAGTCACCCCAGTCCCAAGCCATTTTTACACAAACAGTACATTTCTTTAGCTGTGTCGACCTCAACCTGGTTCTCATATTAAGGTAAGTCAAGTCTATTTCCTCCCATTGCTTGTGCACAGATAGATATCCATGTGGACAAATTGGTTCTGCAGTTGAGCTTTTCCTCGTGACCAAGATCATGTAGAGAAAATAGCAGGGGTTATGTTTAATGAGCAGATTTTTAGTCACCTACTTTGATGCTTTATACGAGTTGGGAGAAGTACAATGAAATGAGGGGCGGAAGCAAAACCTGTTGAGTATCACTTTCAAAGTATGCCAAAGCCTAGCCTAATAATAACCCCTTCCTCAAAAAAAAATCTACAGCAGATGAGATGTGTCCTTAAATTACTGCAGCAATCTGGTCCTCAACTGTGCTTTCTTAGCAAAGGAAATTGTTCAATCCCGTTTTCCGCACTTACTCCGATACCTCTTTTCCACACAGATACATTTTATTCAGTTCTCTTTTTGTCCTTCCACGCGTTGATTCATCTTAGAGTGTGTGTACCTAGGATATGTCTTGACAAGAACTATCTCCCTCCAGATCTTTGATATTGATAGCTCTTTTAACTCTAAATAATGTATCCACTCCAACTGGAAATATCTATGTGGGCTGCTTCGCTGGTCACTTTTGATAGAAGCTGGGGGTCATATTTCTCTCCTGCATGCTGGAATCCTGTCACGCCTTATCTCAAAGAATAGATATTTTCCTGCAGATGGATTAGAGCGAGAACAATGGGTGTGGGTTGTTGTTTTAAAGAAATCAAAATATTATTTTCCCATCTGTGTTGGCTCTGCTTGACATCCCTCACGGAGCACGCGAGTTCATTGTGCAAAATAATCCGTATGCATTCAAAGGCTTACATGATCCTGTTCAAGAGCAAACAGCAGTTTCTGGCTATGTTTACTCACGCGCACTGCGGGATCATGGGAAATCTGGGGTGGAAGAAATACAAATGGGTGTCTGTAACAGCAGGAATGACTTGAAGGGAAAAGATCTGGTGGAAATGATCAAGGGGCAGAACTGTTGTTTGGGCAAGACTGAATCATCCAGGGATTTAAAGTTTAGAGGGGGAAAGCAATATGATAGAAGGAAGGTGGAGGGAGAGACTTTTCTACCTTGCTCATGTCGCAGAATTTGGGGGAACTTTACAGAACTGAACAGCAGTTGACTCAAGACAGACAAAAAGAAATGCTTCTTGATGCAGTAGACTG